>NC_135784.1:142976927-143229427 GCF_051106095.1 Pogona vitticeps | reverse complement strand
AAGGGATCTAAGCACAAGCTAAGCACAATGCGCATGCACACGCACACAGGCACATGCACACACACACAGAGTGTGTCCTTTTGTAGGCAGGTGAAGGACATTCAGTTCAGGCAAATCTTTGGCAACTGATGTGCTGCTGAAGAAGGGCTTCCAACAGGTGGCTGCTATGCAATTTATCAATGTGTTTTCAATATTTGAATATTAGACTTTTAAAAATGATGTTTTAACCTTTTGAGCCGGCGAGCGAGGCCAGACTTTTTTTTTACTCTTGACAGCAGAGGATTTGTGGGCACTTTGGGGGGGCAGGCAAGGCGAGGACCACAAACTATCATCTGGGGGGCCACAAATGGCCCCCGGGCCGCATGTTTGAGACCCCTGATTTAAAAGGTAGTAACATCACTATGCATGTAAATAACTCTTAGCATGAACATGTGGACAATCCAGATTTATGGATATACTTACAGAGAAGGAGAGTCCCCTTCTACAGACTCCCTTTTAATGTCTCTTTTTTAAAAAGCCAACAAATTAGGTATATGCCAAGTAGTTCCAGTATGAGTAAGGCCAACCTCAGGTTAGGCAACGTAACTTAATGAGCTACACATTTTTGCTGAGTATATTTATTTAACCACCAAGCAGAGAGTTTCAGAAGCAGTCAGTTGCTTTTCAAAATGAAAGGAAACATAGACTTTAGTTAACTAAAGCTTGTTTATCAGGAACCTAAATCCTAAGAGTAAATCACTGAAGCAGCTGGTAGGTGGTGGGTGGGCACCTATATTTCAGCAGATGGAGAGAGGCAAACAGCTCTCAGCTAGCGACCGTGAAGGCCAAACAAGACTTCACAGCCAGAGATACTTCTGTAGACGCGGGGAAACTCTCAAAATATAGTTGGCAATTCAAACTTTAACAGAAGGGGAAAAGGTGAATCAGGAAAGACATGATAGAAGTCTGTACAATTATACGTGGTGTGAAGAAAGTAGATAAGGAGGAGGGGGAAACACTCTTTCCATGTCTGAAGCAGCTTCTTCTGCCTGGAGGCTGGGCCTCTCCTGGAAATTACTACAGCAGAATGCTGGCCTAGACAGGCCTTCATGCTCTGCTCCAGCATGCCTCCTTTTCTTAGGAGCAGTCCATGAGGTAAACTTGATCAGATCTCTTTCAGGGGATTTCTGCCTGCCTCTTTAAAAGGATAAGTCATGGGGGGGGGGGGAGAGAGAAGAGAGATGAAGACGAACAGTTCTCTTCTGATGGGTAGCATATTGTTATCTACTGGTGCCTTGTCACGTTTGGGCATGTGTTTTGGTCAAGAATGCATTGTACAAGAGTCAATTTGTCACTCTCTTTCTCTCTCCTTCTTCTGTTTCTCCTGTATAAAGTTTTAGACTGAGCAGACCACTTTTTCCTCGAAAACTGCCAAAGCTCTTGATGGCATCAGATACCAAACAGGCTGAAAGAACAGGTCACAACCATTCTGAGCTTTAAGATGCCAGAAGAACGCCAGGCATCGTACTGGCTGGGATATTGTTGGGAGTTTTAGGCCAAAGATACCATCTTTCCACAATCAGAAAATATGATAAAATTAAAATGATGGACTTGATGATCCCACATACAGTACTTTCTGGCAAAATGGTAGTGTCACTGAGTCTGTATTCTACCATCTATACCTGTGAAAAACATTGACCTTTCAAAATCTTTCTCTCATGCAACACATTAGGTTGTATTTTTCATTGCAAAGTTATCAGATATTGCAATGCAACCCTGTAGCTGCTGGCTGGATATCTCCATGAGTTGGAGCACCTGGCTGTGGAGCCAGAGGTCTCACCGTGCCTTCCAGAAGAAGAGCCAGCCTGTGTAGCCTTGGGCAAGATGCGCAACCCCTATTCACTACCAAAAGAAGTGAACGGCATACCACTTCTAGGTACTTTATATCTAGAAAATCTTGGAAAGGGTTGCTGTCAGAATTGAAGGCATGTGATTATTTATTATTAATTCTATACCTCAGGGAAAAAGCATCTCCAGCCCATAGAAATTCCAAAACTGGCCCCTGAAGAGTCTTGTAAAGCCTACACACCCAGGTGTGGAAGGACATGGGCTGGGCTTTCCAGCTGAGGGAAGCCAAAGAACCCCACTAAACTCGTAGTGATTAGAGAAAACAGCAGGAATACCCTTTAGCATCACCTACCCCACTGGCTGCCTCAATATGAGGCAAGTGAAGCCACCCTGGCTTAAGTACTGCTTGCAGCAGTGTAGTCTGCCAACTCCCCAACAAAACGTGGACCAGGTGATACCTAGAGCATGGCCATCAGACACAAAGAAGAGTAGGTGGAGGACACATCCCCACACCCAAATTGATTCCTTTGCTAAGCATTGTTTACTCAGAAGTAAGTCCAATACGATTTCCTCCCAGGAAAGTTATCTGGAATGGCAGCCATGGAGCACCATCCTGTGATTTTTTTTATTTATTTGTTTATTTATTTTGGTCAGAAGCAAGTCCCTTTGAATCTGATGGGACACACTCCTGGTTAGGCGACTACAGGATCATTGCCTGTGTTGCGGCTGTATTCCCTGTCCTTTAATCCATGGTCTGTTAGTGCATTCTTTGCCCTTCCTATCTAATACAAAGGAGAACTCCTACACAGGGAATATGGCATTCTACCTAAATAATACCTTGCAGGCAGCTCAGCCTTGTGAACAGATAGTGAGCTATCAGCCTGTTTCTCTCCACTCTGCACTGTGCGGGTAAGGGAGGAGGAGTGGGGAAAACTCTGATCAATTGAAATAAAATATATTGTAGCCTGGTTGAAAAGAGGAGTAGAGACAAAGCACTTGTGTCAGCATTTTGTGGGGGGGAGAGGGGGGGCGGGAGAAGACAAAAACTGCCCTTGAGATGGGTGAGGGGGGAGAATTGCCCTGAGGCAATGGGAAGAAAAGACCTTCTGTTTAGTGGCTCAACAAGTGGAGACGCTTTTGATGTTAGAGAAGATAATTAATGTCACAAATGTCTGAGATGATAATAAACCCAGATGGGGAAATAGACAGCAGTATCTGAAGTCCAGCAGCTAATCCCCCATGGGGATCCCACCCACTGAAGCAACCACTCAACCCACATTCTTCTTTAAAACAAAACCCAATCTTCCTCTATCATGGGAACCCCACCTTCCATCAACATCTCCCATCTCCCCGGCTGTACATTTTTGCTTGGGCCTGACTCTAAGTGCAGGGCCGGCTTCTCTCCAACCTCGTTTGCCTCCTGAGTTTGGTGATAAAATGACCCACAACGATCATGTCTCTCCTCTGTTCTTCCAAAAGCAAAAGGAATGCCTGCACTCAGCCCAAACCTTCCCTTCTTTTTCTTAATAACTTGACGCTTCCTTTGAAGATATTGAAGATAAGCTGACAGCAAGTTTGGCTAAAGGACTACAAAGGGTAACAGGGGAATGATCTTTAACCCAACAGAGATTAAAAAAAAATCCATCCTGTACTTTTTAAAAAAGCTTCTAGCTATCAAGATTATAAGCAGGAGCTTGTAAACCAGATGGCAACATCTATCCAAAAAGCCTGATTTTAATTACTGTATGTATATCTACTTTTTAATAAGCTCTCCCCTCCATTAACAAAGTTCCAGTTCAATCACAATAGAATAGTAGTAATGACGTACATGTGTCAGGAAAGCGTTGACAAACCTCAACAGCATCTTAAAAAGCAGAGATATCACCGTGCCGACAAAGGTCCGCATAGTCAAAGCTATGGTTTTTCCAGTAGTGTTGTATGGAAGTGAGAGCCGGACCATAAAGAAGGCTGACCGCTGAAAAATTTGTGCCTTTGAATTGTGGGGTTGGAGGAGGCTCTCCCTGGACTGCAAGGAGAACAAACCTATCCATTCTAAAGGAAATCAACCCTGAGTGCTCACTGGAAGGACAGATCCTGAAGCTGAGGCTCCAGTACTTTGGCCATCTCATGAGAAGAGAAGACTCCTTGGAAAAGACCCTGATGTTGGGAAAGTGTAAAGGCAGGAGGAGAAGGGGACGACAGAGGACGAGATGGTTGGACAGTGTCATCGAAGCGACCAACATGAATTTGACCCAACTGCGCGCGAGGGCCTAGCGTGCTCTGGTCCTTGGGGTCACAAAGACTTGGACACACTTAATGACTAAACAACAACAACAACAATGACATACATAGAACTTTATCAGGATGGCATCTGCCAAAATACACCCAACCTGCCTCTCTTTAGTACATTTGTTTATATTTGCTGTATCATTTGTTTTGCTTCTGCCAATCACAGAGAAAGCTGAAGATCAAATGATAAAGGGCATAGAGGAACAAAGAGAAGTAACACAAGGATGCAAAGGCTCACTACTCCTTTTCAGTTTTAAAACTCCAGGAATCTTTATGCAGAATCTCTTGTTAATTCAAATACATTATCAGGCAAATGAATGTAACAGGCAACAAAAATTTAACACTGACTTTTAGAATGTGCTTTGTACAATATGATGTATTCTTTGTTCTCGTGTATTGCATAATACTGTCAGCTTTAATAAACATTACTAAAAAAAAATACAGAAGCATTTTTAGTACAGATATACAGCAGAATGCTAACAATTTCTTGGGTAGAGAGAATGCCCAATGCAGAAATGCTAAAACAGGCAAATAAAGAGCAAGAAATCCTAAACCACATAAAATGCAAAAACTGGGCTACTTCAGTCATGTAACAGGAGGAAGGAGAAGTACAGATTGTGATGGTTAATCATTCAAAATAAAGTAAATGGGGAAAGAAGTTCAGGAAGGAGAACTTACTGATTGAAGGACTGGGGAGAACAGTTCGTAGACAATGCAACACCATTGTGTAGAGCTAATGTGTCCAAAGTCAGTGTATCCATGATGATATCCAGGTTTTTGCAGAAAATGAACAACAAGAAAGAAGAAAAATCACAGATATTTCTGGACTCTGAAGAGCCATAATCCCATCACCATGTTCAATTCATTTCATTCTCTCTCTCTCTCTGTGTATCTATCTATCTCTTTGCCTATAATGCACTTTTCCAATAAGCATTAAGACCTGCCTTAAATCCTAAAATCTTTTCTAAAAGAAAGAAAAATGAATTATCAGGGTAAGGAAGACTAATTTCATATTAATACCCATGGTTGTGCCAAAAACACAAAACTGAATACAGCCCTTTATGTTGTATGCTCTATTTTGTATCTATGCAGCAAGCATTTGAGACAAACACTTTTTAAGATTAGGATAGTGCTCAAATTATGAGTATTGAAAAAAAGTAATAATCACTCTACAGACTGATAGGCAAAAGGGAAACTTCTTGTTTGTTAATTGTAAAAAAAAAATCAATTCATAGATAGAAGGAATCCATTCATAGATAGCCAAAGAAAACCAACAAAGAATTGTGCAGCACTGTTAAGACTATCATGTTTTATTTGACATAAGCTTTGGTGGACTGTGGCATACTTGTTCAGATACACAGGTAATTTTAAGATGCTAGAAGACTGTTGTTGTTGCTGCCACAAACTGACATGACTACCTCTGCAGAAAGAAGGAAGGGCTCACTAAATGTATGAGCCATTATGAACAGCTGTGCTGTTTGTCCCACTCTACCAAGAAGAAGGAAGAAACACTAAGTACCTCAGAAAGAAGGGTGAAGTAAGTAAGCCTAAGAACAGTAATGTAAATATAGATCTAGACAAGTCAATGAGGGCCCCTGTGATTTTCCATGCATCTGTACCCCTCCTCCCCTGGTTTAGATTACTCATTACATGTGTTAGTGCTCTATTCCACTAAACTAGTTTCATTTTACAGACAGAAGACTGACATTGGTAGCCATATATTAGAAATGGCACTAATCCACTGAAGCTATGGAGATACTTTCATGGTAGAGGTTTACTGTAGAATATTCATGTGTTGTTCACTCATATTTGACATATTATCTCTATGAGGTCATCACTGACTCATTGTTCCTTGTGTACTCCCCATGCTTCTTCTATCTTCTTTTCAGGACATAGAAAATCCATTTCAAGCTGCAGGCTGGAAAGAGGATAAAAAAGTAGCACAGCCTCTACAGCCTTCCCCAACCTGGCTGGGGGTTATGGGAATTGCAGTGCGACATATGTGAAGGGCGCTTGGTTGAGGAAGGCTTCCTTATGTTACTCTTCTATTTTTTCTAAAGAGATTTATTTCTTCAAACAGAAAGAAAAGAAAAGAAAAAAACGCTTCAGTTTATGAATATGGGACACTGTGTTTCTACATCCGTGATTCAAAAGGTCAAATTTCATGCCTGTGCTGTCAGCAGGGAAAAAAGGAGGCCAAGCTTTATCTAACAAAGGGCAGTCCCTGTGTTGATGACACCAGTGTCAGTAGTCAAGATGTCTATAGCAGTGGTTCCCAACCTTGGGTAACCCAGGTGTTCTTGGACTGCAACTCTCAGAAACGTCAGCCAGCACAGCTGGTGATGAAGGCTTCTGTGAGTTGCAGTTCAAGAACTCCTGGGTTGCCCAAGGCTGGAAGCTACTGGTCTGCAGGACATCCTCTTGTGCTCACTACTGTTCACAAAGAGACACCAAGCAAGGGAAAATCCCAAAACCTGACTCCGTTTTTCATCCCTTGAGCATTTCTCACCCAAAAACAAAGAAACGGTGCAGCACTATGTGGCCATTTCCTGGCATTTTTTACTCATGGATACAGACGCACAATATCCCACATTCATAAACAGCAGGGTTTTTCCTAAGAATTGAATTTCTTGGCTTTTTAAAATGGCAGTTTAAGTATATATACATTACACACTAATCCCAACAGCAACATCCCTCATGCAGAATTACTCAGTACTAGAGGGAACTAACCCTATCCTATCTTGAACTTATACACAGAAAACAGAATTTTCCAGAAAGGACTATTGCCAAGGAAAGTGTTGGGGAAGGCAGTAGGAGGAGACACGGACCTAACGTGAGATGGATTTACTCAGTAAAGGAAGCAACAGCTGTTTGTTTACTTTTTTTGAGGAACAATATTTCAGCTCCTGCAGCTGTAGCTGGGGGAAATAATCCTGCTTCAAAATAAATAAGATTGGTCCTTTCAATTTATGTGAGCAATTTTAAATCTGGGGTAGCTGAGGGTCGCCTATTTCTAAATGGGGGAGGTGTAAAGCAGTCTTATAATTATTAATTTGTAACTCAAAAACCGTTAAACCAATGTTTCCCAAATTTAACAGGGAGAAAGACCAAACTCTCTGCTATACCTATGCCAAATTTAGCAGTGATCTGATGTCTGATTCCAAAGATATAATGTTTGTTTGGCCTCATTATTAAAATTGCCTTATGGCATGCTTATTTGCTTTGCCATACAACGGCAGAGGCCCAACCCTTCTGTGCCTCTGTTACAGTTTTGAGGTCTGCAGTAAGGCAGGTGAGCTTCTTGGTGTCATGCATCTACATGCTAGCATACAATCCCTTTTACACTCCTGCCTGTGCCGCTTGAGGAACATGTTTTTAATTAGGTTTTGATTTGCAGCAAAGCACATTTTAATCTAAATTTTACTTTATTAAAATATGCATGCAATAGCACTTCCACAGGAAAAAAAAACTATCTTAGCACATTTGTTTAGCACATATTAATACATGGTTATTTTTATTCTTAAAATGCTGCATTCCAGTCTGTGCCATTTTTCCTACTGAGTTTATTCTCCATCCTGTCTTTTAACTATTGCTAAAATGCTTTTTAGTCTTCCTTAAAAAAAATATGTCATTCAGGCAAGCCTGTGATGATGGTTATTGCAAACCCCGATTTCAATATACACTTTTTCACACAGAAGTGAATGACAACTTTCTATTCACATCAGAGAAAGAAGAGGAATGGATTCAAGGACATCACTGGATAGGGTGTAGCCAAGAGGGTAATTATATGAACATATAACCCAATATTTAGTTCACTTTTGATGCAGTTTGGTTTGCCCTATTTTCCAAAAACCATGTGTGTTATTCACCACATCTGTGATCCATCCCACCCCTTTTACAAGTTGTCCTGCCTTTTTCTGGCACAGTGCTAGGGGTGCAGTTTATTTGTTGCAGTTGGGAACACTCCTCATTATCCCGTTCTGTAGCCCACACAGCTGGTTAATTCATACCCACATAGAGCTGTGGACAGTGTTATCTGATGCGGCAACCCTGCAACATGTTCAGTGGCTTGTGACATTAAAAGGGAAGATGGAAAGGAAACCTTCCTATTTGTTTTCTTTTTGAAATATTTCCCTAACTGACACAGCACAATTGATTGATTGATTGAATTTGTATACCACCCCATGTAGTGCAAATGCACTACTCTGGGCAGTTTAGAATCAACTAAAACAATAAACGTAAATAAAAAACAACAAAATAATAGTCAACACATCAAATGGCAGAAATATAAAATGAAATACAGCACAGGCGGAACGAGTCATTCAGGGTTGCCAAAAATGGCCTCTCTGTAAAGCAGTGCTTTCAAAGATATTTCAGAAGAGGGGAGGGAGGGGCCCAGGGGCAGTTCCTCCAGCCGTTGGTTCCGCAGTGTTGGAGCCACAGCAAAGAAGGTCCTACTTCTAGTAGAGAATTTCTCGGCCTCCCAGAGGCCTGGGAGGACCTAGTGGATCAAGTGGATCACCTTAGGGAAAGGCGCTCCGACAGGTGACGTGGTCAACAATTATAATACTTTGGAATTGTCTTTTGGTACAATATCTTTAATATGTATACCAGACTATCTATGTAATGATGTAGTGCTATGTCACTTATTTTATTTAACCATAAAAGGGGAGAAGTTGTCATGGGCTGCAGATTGACAGTTATCAAAAAAGGCAGGGCTGGGAGCATCAGTAATCGAAAGGGGAACAAATTGGAGAAATCTGAAGAGCCATCTGAATCCTTCTCACGGGAGACGGAACATTCCTGTGTGAATGGAAGGATCACTCAAGTGCAAAATAAAATGGATTGTGCCAAAGATAAGAACCTTTTAAACATGAACTAGATTGCTTCAGCTTTCCCCTATCTAGTTGTGCCCCAAGCTTCCTCCCTTTCCTCTAATCATTGACTCTAATCATTGAGATCAAAGCCAATCCATTTAATTTCCATTGCATTGTCCTAGAGTGTGTGACTTGCCTTGATCATCCTTAGGTTTGACTGAATATTAGGGTGAAATATTGGAAAGTGTGCTTAATAGAGCTAGAGAGTGTTCCAAGAGAAAAGGAGTCTCACCCTGCAGAAAGAAGACAAAGGACAACAGACTCTCCACTGCCCCTGTGGTGGCGTGAGCAAGCCATAGAAGAAGAAAACCTGACCAAAGTCCCAAAAGTGAACAAGGATTACGCTAAATTTTGAACTATAATGTTACCAACCTTTGTCCTAGTGGTTTGTTATGCCTCTAAACCAAATCCTGCCTCCCCCACTGTTACTCAAGCAAAACTTTCAGTCTGCAGGCAAAAAAGAAAGAAAGAAAGAAAGAAAGAAAGAAAGAAAGAAAGAAAGAAAGAAAGAAAGAAAGAAAGAAAATAAGAAAGAAAGAAAGAAAGAAAGAAAGAAAGAAAGAAAGAAAGAAAGAAAGAAAGAAAGAAAGAAAAGAGCAGATATGCAAATAGGCAATAGTCCCTCTTTTTCCTTCCAGAGGAGAGGTGTAACCAGTCAACTGCTGCCGCCTCTCTTACCCTGATCACAGATATTTGGGCAAGCTAACCACAGCCTGACCGTTGTTCTCTTGTCTATTTTTGCTCTGCTTAGTAACTTCCCCAATCCACCCAACTAATTTGCTGCGCACTGGCAAGAGAAGAACCATGGTAGAGAGCACAGAGAATCTTTCTCATCTCAAAGCTACTGATCAACCAGGTCCTGGCAGACTTTCTCATTTTGCACCTGTTCTGAAGGATTTCATGGGTCTCCCCAGGCACGCCAACAGGATTTTCCTGGTACATGGTGCAAAGGGGTGGTGGTGGCAGGGCATGGTACTTTTACCCCAACTGCAAAAGAAGACATAGCATCCTCATGTACTTATTTATAAGTATCGACACAAACAGTTGTCACTGAACTAGAAATACTGTGTATTTGTCCATAGAGGAGAAGCCTGTGACCAGGTGAAATAACCACATCCCCTTTTTAAGATGTCTGTGCTATGGCACATTTTAGGAAGGAGTGAGAAATCTTACTTTTCTAACATAGACAACTGACTCTGTGGCAAAATCAGTTAGGGTCACAACAAGTAATACTTGACAAAGGTCAACAGATGCTACTTTCCTTTAACTGTACTTCAACATCAGTAAAAAGTCTTAGCCTACTGCGCCACTGTTTAAGGAATACAAATCCTGCTCTCACTCAGCACTACCTTTAACTGTGCCAAGAACCCACCGTTCATGAATGACAAAAGCAGTTCTGTACTGCAAATCAGGGGTGGAGAATGTGTGACTCTCCAGGTGTGTTGGATTGTACTCTAGCTGTTCCAGCCAGAGCTGATGGGATTTGGAGTCCAAAAAATCCAGATAGCTACACGTTTGCCAGTATGTCATTCATACCCTTCCTGTGTTCCTGACTATGATTCTTCCCTATAATCCAGATAACATTCTTCTTTTCCAAGTATATGTAAATCCAGACAGTCTTTCTTCTCCTTCTCCTTTTGCCTGAGTTTCCACATATTTTTGTTACTTCCCTCCCTCTTAGTTTATGTTGTCCTTTTCTTTTTCTTTTTAAAATCATCCTGCATTAAAAAGTTTGTACTGCAGCACTTCCACAATCTTTTTTTTTAATGGAAAAAAATGTTAAAAGGACAGAAGACATTCAAGGAAGTCAAAGGAGGAAGTGACACCACAGCTGCAGTAGCCTATAGAAGCCAAGGAGCTGGTGGCCAAAGAGGGCACTTTTCAAGCATCTGTTTCACTCTTTAACAACTGTGTTTAGAGACGTGGGGTAGAAGAAAGGCAGAAAGTGAGAAGGAAGCTGGCAAAACACTCTTTGGGACGTGCAGCTGACACTCCAAGGGTACCGAAGCACAGAAGCAGCCCAGCAGCAGACCATCCACCCATCAGGACATGCCCCCCCCCCAAATGAACAGTGGTGAATCCCATTAACTTTCACCCTAACAGGAAATACTAGACATACACATGTCCCATCTGGAAGAGCGTATCCATAACTCTATGAAACATTCCCCTACTTCGGGACGTACAGCCAACACATAAGCACAGCTCACTGAAAGAATTGCATGGGTGTGCCCTCCACTTCAGAAAAAGACCCTCCAAATTAGTCTGGTGAGACCCTAAACTGCAGTAGGGAGTTGACAGGCTGGAAAGGCTTTGCAAAATAGCTACAAAAAATGATAAAAGGCCCTGAAAAATGGTTTCTGTGAGAACAGCCTGAAGGCACAAATCATGCTGAACCTTCTGGAGAAACAAGGACTAAACATGACTTGGAGGCAGTGGTAGCAAGCAGGTCATTTTCAATATTGACAAGTTTTCTTACAAGGAAGAAAGGAAATGTCTGCTCTCTGCATCCACTGTGAATAACTTTTAAGTATGCCAAAGACCTTTCTGCATACAGTATTTCACTTCTTGAATGTAAATAATCCACATTTGTTGTGACTGTTTTACACACCTGCAAACAATGATTCTTGCCACAAAGAGTGCATTCAATGGGAAGCTTCAATCTAGCCTGGATTTCTGGTACTGTGCATGTATAATGCAACTGCTTTTAAATATCTACTTGTCACAGTCAAATGTTACACGCTCAGGACATACATTGTGTGCAGAAACTGCTGCATTTCTGAAACAGATGTTTGCTAGTATATGTGAATTCAGGAATGGAATGGGTATTTACAGGGGTGGAAAGAGGTCAGCAGGTGAGAAGATGCTTGTTTAACCCTCCGTGCACAAACCAATCATCCTGAAAGAGTAACACACCCACACTCATATCTTTTCCTCCTACATTTATTTGTTTGTTTGTTTGTTTGTTTGTTTGTTTTTATTTAACTTATATGCCTCTCACACTACCCAAAGGTCTCTGGGCGGCTTACAACAATTTAAATACAGTAAAAAGATAAAACAAAGTAAAATTAGAATATACCCTAAAAATTGCCATCAGGACCCACAGCTCATATTATTTCAATTAAAAGCCTTCTGGAACAGGAAGCTTTTGACCTGGCACTGAAATGTCATGAGCGTCGGTTCCAGACAAATCTCAGTCGGGAGGGCATTCCATAGTCTGGGGGCAGCTGCCGAAAAGGCCCTTTGTCTACAAGCCATCCCTCTTACCTCCTTGAGGGACGGCTCTTTCAAAAGGGCCCCCTGGCTAGATCTTAACTGCCGGGCAGGCTCATATGGAAGGAGGCGGTCCTTCAGGTATCCAGGGCCCAAGCCATTTAGGGCCTTTATATGTCAAAACAAGTACTTTTAATTGGGCCCAGGCAGCAACTGGTAGCCAATGTAATTTAAACAGAATCAGCTTGATGTGTCCCTTAGCGGCCCCACCACTCACCAGCCACGCAACTCGATCAGTTATGATTCCTCCAGTCTCTGAGCCTAGCTGTGGGGTGAGCAATAAAAATGTGGCTGAGAGACATTTGCAGGGGAAGATCAGCAAGTAAGAATGAAGGTAAAACATCCCTTTCTGCCTCATGATGGCCCCCTGGAATAGATCTTCCTTCTGCTCTCATGTCGGCATGACAAACCAAACATGCTTTTCTCTGTAATGTGCAGGTCTTCTGATAACATCGTGTGTACATCTAGAAAAACATAATGTGTGAAGAATGCAGTATCCGTAGACCACACCACTGCTTTCTTCAACTTTATACTTATTTCATGAGACTCTTGCATTTTATGAGCACACCATGCACATTTCTTTGTCTCTGGAAACATGTGAACTTCCTCCAGATAAATGGCCCATTATTGTGATGATTGGCAACTGCAGTGTAATTGGCTATTCCGTGCAGTATATTTTGTGGTGAGTGACATGATTATGCACACAGAAACACACTCCTAGCCATCCATGTACATATTCTTTCTTCCGGAGTGGAGTCAGCATCTGGCATCCTTGGGTAACAGCCAGGGTCACTGCACTCTAGAGGAATCCAGTGACGGGATGGGTTGGTCTTTGTTCCTTTTTTTTTCCCTCACCCAGGATTTTGAGAAGTATCAGATGGCTGTGTTTAGCAGCTTTTCTAATATTCCACTATGCCTTAGTGTAACAACAGCTCTGTGGCAGCCTTCCCTTGCCTGGGGATGTGACGTGCGCCAAGTTTTGTCAGGGCTTCCATCATCTCCAATCAGCATAGCTAAAGACCCGTGATAATGGGGACTGTAGTCCCAAAACTCTGGAAGGTAGCACCTTGGAGCAAGATGTTATATAAAATCGTAATGGTAGCCCTTAGGTTTCTGCCACTAGCATCATGGCTATCAGAAAGGTCCACTGACACAAGAAGGGGCCCACGAGACTGTAGTACCCTGCTTTGAAACCTGGAGATGACTCTAGCTCTCCTGAAGGTCAAGGTTGTGTATTGTGCATTTCCTCATTACCTTTCTGACACAAAAGTGCTGTGTCTGTAGAGGAGACAATATTGTATCCTTGGGGGGTGGGGGCTGAACATGCGAATGTATAAAATTTACGGCTCTGGCTTGTATTTAGAGCCTCCGTGGCTGCAGCAGGGTGGTCACTTTCATATGAGGAAAGAAATGAGAGAGGGGCAAGCTTAGTGCACTCTCTTGCTTGTGTGTGGAATATCCTCACTGGATCTGGTTTCTATATTTCCTGAGCTCTCTAATGATAGAACATTAGCAGCTGTGTTTTAGTTGTGCATCTTCCAAAAAAAAAAAAGGAAATATTTTTTTCTGCTCAAATACTCACCTATTTCTTAATGTTGATTTCTTAAAACAAATAAATACCAGCATAAATATTCCATATTTCTTTCCATTTACCCTGGTCTTTGTGCTAAAGCAATAAAACCAACATGAGTTTAATAACCTTCAAACAAAATAACTGTGGGCCAGTATTATGCTTTGTCCTTGTAAAGGGAACTGCAGAAGTAAACATTAACATGTTAATACACAAAGGTCAGTAAGATACCCAATATGGTGCAGTGGATAGAATGATGGACTAGGTCTTAGGAGGCCTGGGTTTGAATCCCCACTTAGCCATGGAAATCCACAGGGGGTTTAGAACTAGTAAAATCACTCCTTAAATATCTCACTTACCTTGAAAGTCCTATTAGGATCTTGATGGCACATACCAAATATTGAGTACCCAGTGTGGCACTGTGGATAGAGTGGTGGAGTAGGACTTGGGAGACCTGGCTTATGCTTGGAACTGCTAAATTCTATTCTTTGACTTTTTATCTCTTGCATTCTGCTTTAGTGGCTCTAGCAGAAACACAGGATAAATGTATGGCAAATATATAAATAATATACTCAAATCAACCAAAATCACATGCATATGAAACTTTGACAGCACAGTGTCTCCAGAAGATTTGGTACCGCGCAAGTGATTGTGTAAAATTTTAGGTTGGAGTCGTACATGTAGGTATGAAGTCAACCTAAATGATCTACCCTGAAGTTGGGAGCAGGCTGTTGTGATTAATTTGATCCACTGAATTATTTCCAATTCTGTGAAAGTAACTGAGACATTCAGGCCACATGGGGATCCAGAGGCTGTTGTCATCGTGGCCTGATGCTGCCCTGTTAATATGAACACTGAAGGTAAATTCTACTTAGGAATTGGTCTCTCCTAAGGCAACCCTGGCTGAAAAAAGCAACCCTCGTGATCAGTCTAAGTTCCTTTCCCTTATAAAAAGAAAAGGATGTTGATCACATCTTTCTCCTTGTGATGCATTTATCATTTATTCTTATGCAACATTATACAATGATGCAGCTGTGTTTCCTTCAAGAATATTATTTTATGAGCTTTCTCTCAGGCAGATATGAATGGCAGCATGTGACACAAAGCAGCGGGAATTTAAGACCAAGACAAGTCTTGAGGGGTTCACATCGTCGTTTCTCAAAAATAGTGTGATTTCAAAGTTGGCTTCTTGGACAATGGAGAACAACTCCCCCATAATGTGTCCTCCTTGAAATTTTATTTTTAATATTGCTTTGGTTATCTCTAACTGCACATTGGGGAATGGTGGTGGGTGGATGTTACACGGTGGGTTGGCTTGACCAGGGATACGTTAACCTTGCAAGCACGAAACTGCATGAAACTTAAGTTTCAGTGCCTTT
Organism: Pogona vitticeps; assembly: GCF_051106095.1. NCBI lineage: Eukaryota > Metazoa > Chordata > Lepidosauria > Squamata > Agamidae > Pogona > Pogona vitticeps. Next base: position 143,214,215 of record NC_135784.1, on the reverse strand, counting down.
GTTTTTTCATCCAACACATTGTTGGGACTGTGAAGTTGAGATGCCATTGAGTATACTGTACTTTCTTGAGCTCACTCGAACTGCACTACAGTTTTTGAGATTTGTCATTTGAACAACAATAGTTCAAACATGTAATGCAAAAATAGTCTTACTAGTCCTTGCATCAACCAATAAATAAATGTTTGCCCATCCATTTCCATTATTGTAGCCTCATTCATACCATACTGGCTACAATTTTATGCATGTGAGCTTTATGTCACTGTGACTCACATTTATACAAATGCTAATTTGTATAAATAAACTAATCTGCTGCTCAAAGCCTAAGTGTCTCCCCGTCTCCTTGAGAATTCTGTCCCTTTTTGCTGCCAAAAACCTCCAAGACTCTAGCCAACCATTTTACCCACCAAATTTTTGCTGGAGACAAAGTACTAGACATTCATCTCAAATGTTCATATAACATGGGATTCCTCTTCCAGTTCATAAAAGTAAGTATGTACACCATGTTTTTGGTGGGAGAGAAGAGTACAGTAAAAGAACACTGTTTTGAATAGGGATATGAGGATCTGGGCCCACCATTCAGCCACGTCATGCAGCCACCTCAGGGAACTGGCTTTGTGTGTCATGAAAGGGCAGCATATGGTTTGGTTTTTGTCATTTATTCTTATTGCATTTTTCTCCTGCCAGGGAGAGAATTGATGGATTTCCTGTCTCAGGGCCCCCAGTAACCTGAGCAGTCTTCGGTACTATATGTCTTGATTCCTAGGAGAAAGTACCATTTGCCTCTCCACCTCAGGCATTTAAGATGTTCTGGCCTGGATGTTTGCAACGTGTGCCTCTGCTTTCGTAACAAGGATCATTTTGTCGGCCCCACTCTCTCCCTTATTACAAGGGATGCCTGAAGCAAAGGGCAAGATGCCACAGCATTCTAGTCATACAGATGTGAATCAGCTGAAGTTCCAATTGGTGATGGGACGGTCTAATCCATTGCACTCGAGGACACTATGTGAGTTTAGAGGGTGCTAGCCAAATCGTGTGGGCAAATACAATTTTATCCCTCCCGCCTTCGGAAAACTGGTATAAAGTACGTAATGGTTGAAGCTGTAACCGCAAAAGTAAGGGAATTCAAACTATAGACCCACCCTCCTCATCATTCAGAAAATGGGCCTATCCTGAGTTGAGGAAAGTTGGACTGTGGTTTGTGTTTCTTCACCTTGTGGGGGATATACCTTCTTCTTCAACCATAACTCTTTGTTTTTAACCAAAATGTTTCCCCCCCTCCTCTGAGAATTTCCCTGCTTTTGAAAATGTAGGTACATAATACTGGGAAAAGAACGCCTGTCTTTATTGTATTACTTACAGCAAGGGGGGGGGGGAATGAAGCCACCATATAAGCAAACAAAACAAATCAGTGGCAGCAGGATCAGCAACCGCCACCATCATCTGAATGCATCAACTGGTCCGAAACGAATGAATCTAGAAGGAAACTATGGCCATCTCACAAGAGCTGCCATTTAAGCTGCTGTCTTCAACGGAAAGCTCTTTCATGCTACAGTTGGCGTCCTACTCAAAATTTCCCTCAGAAACACATTCTGGGATCAGGTGTATTCCAGGTTACCCAAGAAAGAAGATGGGTAACCACGATTTTCACTCCTTAATAGGCCTTCCAAATTGTCAGCTCAGCTAAAAGGCCAAGACACAAGTAACATTTCAACCTCTGCTTGAAATGGAGCTTGTAGACTGAGAGGTGGAACTGCAAGATCAAGGGTGAACACTACAAGGATGTAACAGCTATAATTTTAAAAAAGTTACCCCCTCCAATAATGGCACAGCCGCTACCATTAGATTCTGCGAGGGAGAGAACATGAAAACCTCAGGTCAACTGTGACTCTACAGTTACAGAACCATCCATGGAATCCTCGAGTAAGAATGCCAAGCCAGCAGCTTTTCATCTCCTGAGATTTCAAGGCCAAAACCAGGGTGCCAAGGGGCAGGCCATTCTGCAACAATTGCAAAATGGTGTATGTGTGTTTGAGAGAGAGAGAGAGAGAGAGAGAGAGAGAGGAATAAGTTGGAGATGATGAATTCAATGACTAATGAGGTAGTGCTACCAACTGCCTGTTTCACAAACTCTTGGGAGAGATTGGCAGGCTGAAGGTTGCAAGGCAGCACGGGAAGCAAGTGTGTTACTCAGGTGAAAAGGAGACCTGCTTTCTAATCCAGAAGTGGAACAAGAATAACTTTAGTTATACTGGCAGATCTCTGGGTGATTTACAGTATTTTACAATGAACCCCAAAAACAGATCAAGGTTTCCATGTCAACAACAAGCTCTTCCCTGAGACTTCAGGCCCAAAGCCTCCAACCCTGTCTCTCAGGGCCAAAGTCTGAGATCCAGTTACTCTCCTCTCCCCATGAGGGATACCTGGAGAGCTGCTGCTCTTGCATCCATCCTTTAACTTCTGGAACAGCCACCCTACTCTGCCTCATTGTAGGCCCAAGCCCTTACTTAAGCTGTATTTACTGGCCATGCTCTGTATTTGTGTTTTGTCTATAGTGGCCTATACTGCACTGGTTGAAAACCCCAAAAGCCAATCCAGATTTAAAATATACTGTTGTACAGCTGAGTATTCACCATTCAAAATTACCTCAGCAACAGCAACAAGTGATAAGGTTCATGCAATAGAGTGAGCTTTATTGTTCATACACATGCATTAAACTAGATGTGCACTAGAGACCAGATAAACCAGCCTGTACTTTTGTGAAGATCTATTTTCTACAGACATACTGGGGAGGAGGCTGAATCCCAGGAAAAAAAAGGGGGGGGGAATCAGTGCTGGCAACGAATGGCAATGCTCATGTACTCTCTCACTAAGGGGCAAACCCAGGAGGCCTCATTGTTACATGCCGTGGTTCAATTGTGAAGGGAATGCTTTCTGTTTTAAGGAGAAGCTAGTAAGAGGCTTGGGAGCCTGTGTTGTCTTCTCCAAGGTAAGGACAGTTCTAGTCCTATATGGCTGTACTAGCAGCCAAGAAGAATCTGTCACTTAACCTCTTCTGTTTCTTTAAAGTGAGATGTATCTCTTTGATCCGGGGAGAGTTGAATGAACAACTGCGAGTTGAACACATTCGTGTGTAGTGCTGTTTCCCATACTGAAAAGTTATAAAATGTTAATGCAGCATCTACAAAGGAAAACAATAGGAACTGTAAATATTATTCAGAAAACAAAAGATGTGTTTTGGTAAGAGTGTGCAGTTAAGTGCATAAGAGAGGACACTTAGTCTTGCAGGATTGATGTGGTTTGCTAAGCTTTCCAGAAGTACAGCTGACAATGCTTTGGAACACATCCTCGGGGATTATGACATTTTTGCTTTGGGCCTATAAAAACCCAACATGAGAGAGACCTCAAAAAAAAAATCACCAGAGAGTGACAAAAGGCATTTCCCAGCATTTTTAAAATGCTATATTAAAACAAATAAGAAAAATAAGATGGTTTTTTAAAATTGTAATGTAATGTTGTGTTTTCCCTATGCAGACATCCTGTAGAATGAACAGCATTCAGAGTGAAACCATATCCTACTTAGGACAAGACGCCTTCTTTCTGAGGAGTTCTCAAAAGCAGTTACCTGTTTGAAGACATGCTTTTTTTCAAGGATGGCCCTGTCTGACTCTAGTTTAAATAAAGATCAAGAACTCACAGAAAGGAGAACTGGGACCTTGAATTTGCCCATCAGCAGTTCAAATCTGGTTAGCGGACTGAGCAGCAGATGCATAAAACAAGTGGCCTCAGTTTCATGTACTGTGCTAAGTGTATTATACTTCTATTATACTTACATTCTAAATTTGCTTCTCTGTATACCATGTGCACATTTTATAAAGATCCATGTCTTTTCTTCTTCTTAGGCCCTCTTTTTTTGGTCAGTGAATGTGATTATCTTAATACCATTTCACTTAGTTTCAAAATCAGAATGTTAGAACCATTATGTGCCCAATTCCCATTGCTTTGATGTTCATTTGTTCTTTAGTAGACGTTGGCAAATAAAAGGAAAAAATGAACACTGAGGGAGAAAACTGAATGGAAACTGTCCTCCCCAATATTTTCTTTGCTTGATGAGGAAACTCAGGAAATTCCTGTTGGGGGGTTATGACTCATTTGCGCTGTAATTTAAACCCACATCACCACTAGAGCATCTTAATGTTGTAGCCCTTTCCTCTACAGTACCAGTTTCCCTGAAATCAGAAATGCTGGAGATTGAGACTCAAAGAACAGCAACCTCTGCCCAGCAATTTCCTTTGTAAGTCAAACTGATGCATTGAGGCTCTGCTATCAAAAGAGGCCCCAAAAGCATTGCCAGAGATTCTGCAGAGAAACAGGGTATCAATATCTTGAATCATGTCTGGCCCAGAGGCAGGTGGCTAGGGGATAATGGGAACAATTGTAGCATTCCTACTGCAAATGCACTGTTCCCTTGTACCTAAAGCAGCTCACCATTGTTTTGTTTTTGCAGTTTAGCATTCAGTACAGCTCTTTGCTTATATATGAATTAAACCCATTCCAGAGAGACAATTTCCCCAGAGTACTAGCCAATAAGCAATCCTGTTTGCCCTTGCCCACATCCCCCTTCCTAAGTCTTCACAGGCAAAGAGATTTCAGGAGTGCAGGGCCAGACCAAGCAGGCTGCAACTTGAGACAAAGGACAGTATAAACCCAGCATTCCCTATACAGAAGCTGATCAGGCTAAAAGTTCAATTGCCTTTCAGATCTAAGGAGCTAACGGGATTCTCCCGAGGGCACTCTGCAGGCTGGCATAAGCACACAGGGCAGGCTTCTCGGCCTACTCAGCTCTCTTCTTAATACAGTGGGGTCTTGACTTAAGAACGGCTTGAGTTAAGAACATTTTGACTTAAGAACCACTCTCATAGGAAAATATTGACTTGACTTACATACTTAGATTTGAGTTAAGAACTGAAAAAAAACCACGTGGGAGGCTGGGAAAGTGCAGAATTTGAACTTTCAGTTAACTGTTGGCCAGTGAAAAGGGTGCCTGTCTGCTTCCTCACTCCTCCCAGCGTTTAGAGAGTGGATTGGGAGACAGTCTTCAGACTGCCTGGTACTGCCTGGACTGTATTTTCCCTGCATTCCCTGAACCTTTCTTGACCTAAAAAAAAAAAGAAACACAATATCCCCCTCTAGTGGTCGAAGGCGGAATAGCAGCTTCCCATTAGTTTCTATGGACGGAAAAGAGCAGATACGGATCAAATGGTTTTCAATGCATTCCTATGGGAAATGCAGATTTGACCTGAGAACTTTTTGACTTGAGAACCGCCTTCCAATACGGATTAAGTTCTCAAGTCAAGACCCCACTGTACCTCCCACTGCTGTCCATCCTCCAACATCTGGGACCGTGGGCAGCAACACCTCTCCACCGAACGGCGAGACCATCTCTGCAGCAGAGGGCCAAGATTCACAGCAAAGCAGGACAGTTATTCCTTTAGGGTTGCATTCAAAATTAAACTAGACAAATTGCTATGTTTTGAAAACATCAATCATAACCAATTTCTGATGTCTTCTTTCAAAGGATAGTAGCGTTGCCGAGACAGGCCACCCCGGAGAGATTTCTTCCTTTGCTGTGCACATGAAGTCAACAACCCCAGATGTTAATGGCAGTGGTCATTCTGTGTGCAGAACCAGTGGGCTGGCTAGAAAAATACTGTTTCTAAAAATCATCACATGATAGTTGAACGGTTTGAGAGTGGAGAATCCTTTGAGCTACCTCTTTCCACGATGGTGCACCATTCCCCCAAATCCAAGGTCACTGTGGGGGCAGGCATGCACACATGCATGCACAAATGTACACATGCACGCACTATAGAAATGAACTGTGACAAATGGCTTTGTATAGTCCCTGAGAAGTGAGACTGTCTGGTGATGACATGCATTCTCCCTCACTCCAGAAGCCCTGTTACCTCCTTGCTGGGAAACCTTTTCATAGCAAGAGCAGAAGGAAATCCCAGCAGCAGATAAAAGCAGAGAGTGGTCTGCAGAACTGATTGAAACTGTCTGTATTGGGATAATTTGTGAAAGCCCAGACAGGAAAACAAAGAAGAAAAGCTCAAATAAGTTATGTGGGGTTCATGGTAGTAGTGGTTGTTGCTATTGCGGTTCCTGTTCCTCTGCCTCTTGCCCCCCCCCCCCCAATCTTTAAGCAAATTTATTTCTGGCAAAGAAAAATGCCATCATCTGCACATCTTAATTTTTTTTAAATGGCCCAATTCAACCTCCCACCAGATGCCTGCATTCCCAATCCCTAGCCCACCCTTTGCCTCTGATCCAGAAATAAATCAAGGTGTCTCTTAAAACTCATTTGTGTTCTTTTGCATCATAGCCTCTTCAGTGCTGTCTCTTTGCCAAGCCCTTTGGGCTGAATCACAGGCAGACATGAGCAGCCAGCACTTTATCTTACCAACCTTACGTATCTGTTTTGTTTCTTGGGGTGGAGGGAACGCATCACCGGATGGGAAGGGGGAATGGAGAGAGGAGGGAGAGAGGGAGAGGTGGTTCAGTGCAGAAATGGAAAGGGCTTGAGTCAGAATAATGAATTGGGGACATTATCCTCGCTCTGCCACACTGCTCAGAACTTTCCCAGACCTGCATGGGTGACACTGACCTTTAAAATGTCTGGCAAAGATGCACAGCGAGGCATGCTTCAAGCAAAAGAGCCAGGCAGTCAGGAACAGTTGAGGGAGACATCAAATTCTCCATTTCATTACATTAGCAAATGAAACCATAACCTGAGCACTGATGTTGATCCAGACTAGGACCTTTGATTTGTCTCCCCCCTCCCATTGTTGCCATCCACCCCACAGACTCTGTGTGAGTCCTGGTGTCAAGGGCCACCACTAGAAACAGTAGTCAAGCCGCTTTGACTACTCGGGATTCTGAGGCTTTAGGGCAACTCCAGGCACCCCAGAGCCTGCATCCCAAACTCTGGTGTTCTGAGGATGCCTGTGACCCTATCCCCACGACACCATTATTTGGTGGTTTCTTAGCTTTTATACAGGAGCTTTTCCATTATAAAAAGCTGAAATGTCTCTGCTAAGGTACATGTTTTAAGCCTAAAATACGCCTCTTTTTTTGATCTTTCATAACACCCGCCACTGGAATGCACTCTTCCAAACTTTCCTCAGGCAGAGTTTGGTTCTCAGACTGCACTCGGATCATGAGCTGCCCCTGGATGTGCCATCTTTCAGGTAAGGGGAACAGGTCTCAGCCATTCCCCCATCTCCAATGCTTCTCTTCTTTCATCACAATCAAGGGAACTGCATGGTTCCACTGTTAATGTCTGCATCAAGCCTGTTCTCAGAACTGCTCCCAGATTGTCATCTATAAGGTGTCCAGATACTTGCCAAAGGGAGGCTGTTGTGGCCAGAGCTTTGTGCTTGAGATGCAACATCCACCTAGTAATTGACATAGGCCTCCATCCACCAATAGATTCTTTTCCTGTGTGGGTGAAGGGGTTGTACAATGTCAATGAGAGGAGCACATTGACATTGTACAACTTTGTATCAACTTATAGGTCTAGTGCGAACAAAGCATTTGCTCAGAGTTCCCGACTCTCCTTGTCTGTCTAGCAAGGACCCTCTTACATCTGGATCCCTAGTAATTATGGAAAATCTTCAGCTCCTCCAAGTGCTTGTCCTTTCATCTTTGACGAGAGAACGCTCACAATCATAACAGCTATTCTACCCCCAATGTGCTCAGCAAGATTTCTGGGAAAAGGGAGGAATCCCAGCCACCTAGTCTCCCAAGCTAAGGCCCAGCTCCATTTGAAGGATTTGATCCGTAGTACAGGTATGTGTGGCTAATTGCAGACACCACTTCTCCAATGTCATACATTCTGAGCTATCTACAAAGTTTCCTATCTACGCCTTGCTTTCCTGATTCCGCTTGCTGAACACCTGTAATTCAGAGCACCAACCAGCATTCTTAACGCAGCACACTCTCTGAAATTTAGGTTTTAGAAAACTGAGTGATGTGCCTTGTAATGAGGGACAGTTTGCAGGCTTTGCTCCAAGGGACACCGAATTAAATGGCCCTCAAGTGCAGCTGGACAGGGGATTTCTATAATCACAGAGCTGCGACAAATTCCCTTTGCCACAGGCTTTTATTTGAGATTCTAATAACAGGCTGTGGTTCTGAGGAACTAGGGCGCTCACTAGACGAGGCCCGGTCTTGTCGAATTATTGACTTTGTAGTGTGTATCATTCCCCATTGTAGCAAGGTAATGGCAACTCTCGCTAACACACTTGGAATATGTTAAGGAACTGCGTGATAGCAAGTTTCTGTTTTATCTTGTTAGACTTACCCGATGTCACGTTGGTATTCAACCCAGCTAATGCCGTGCTGTTAAAAAAAAAAGTCTTACATTAACGACTTTTGTCACAAAAGTCATTAACATAATAGGACTTCCACATCAAAATTGAATATTAATGCTATACCAGGCTGAGGTAGTAAGAGGGATAATTGCTCTAATACATTTTCCAGTCGGATTTTCGCATCGTGGTAGCAATTGCATTAGCAAACCCGATTATTAACACATCTGATACAATGGCAATGGCTAATAGGAGTTAAGTTGGTTCTTTCTCTTCTCCCCTCGCAGGGCCACAGTCTTTGTTCCAAAATAGAAATTATAGACTTTGCCAAAAAAAATTCTGTGTATGTTGTCAGCAGGAAATGCTTAATTAGCATAGCAAGCCCGGACAGGCCGGTGGTTCAGGACACTTGTGCAGCAGGGCAGAATATTACTCCTCCTGCAGACTCTGCCAGGCAAATTGTTCTGCTTTCCATCTGTAAAATGAAGGGTGAGATCCTCCCTCCATAAGGGTCAATTTACTACCACATTATACTGAAATTTCTGATCATAGATAAATAAAATCTGAGCAATTAAAACACACAGTAAAAATTCTGCATTAAGACAGACTTGTCAGAGCCGAATGCAGTTCTGTGCATAGGCTGCTTAAATGTTGACTTCAGTGGAGGTTAAAGCAGCTTAAGTGCACTCAGCACAGCATCCATTGTCATGGTAATTATTTGCTTTTATGTGTAATTTTTCTGATACTTTAGCCTCCTGATTTTATAGGCAAGGATCCTGGAAGTAAGTCCCTTTGAATAGCCTTACTCTCCTGTGATTATGTTTAGGGTCGCAGTTTTCAGCTGGTCTCAGCACCACGTAAATATACACAGGAATTGCAGCCTCAATTCCATCCGATCATTTCTGTTCAACATACCTTTTAAGTTAGGTCTTAATTCTTCATTTTGCAAAAAGTTAATTGAAACAATGGGAGAGTGTGACTTGCCTAATTTTGCCTGATTGCGTTGTCTGAATTTTCTCATATTTCCAGTATTATGACAGGGCTATGTTGACTGAAAGTATATGCAAAGGAGATACAAGCTGTGTAGAGGAAAGTCTGGGAACAGGGTAGCAAGGGACAGGTTAGGGATGGGAAGCTATACAGGTCACAGTAGCCTTGTCTCTTGTGATATTTCCTGCAGAAATGCCAACTTCACTTCAGAAAATCAAATTACATGTCAGGGAACAGGTTTGAAGTGACATGTGGATGAAAGGAAGAGAGTCAGCTCTGAATGATCAATAGCTTGCATCAAAAAATGGAAGAGGTAGGTTTCTATAAAGCAGTGGTTCCCAACTGCTTGGGTCACCAGATGTTCTTGAACTAAAATCCCCAGAAGCCTTCACCACTAGCTGTGCTGGTCTGGATATCTGTGAGTTGTAGTCCAAGAACATCTGGGGACCCAAGGTTGGGAACCACTGCTATAAAACCTATGTGTCAAAATGCCATTGCTTAAACTACTCTGGTGCCTTTTCATTCCTGTCATTTTTACAGCCCATAGGCTAAACTTGCGAGATATATTCTGCTGCACTGCATGCAGGACTTCAGCTCAATGAGGAAACATGGTGTTGCCTTCATTCCCAGATAGATTTATATACCTATGTAGCATTGCCTAATAGGAATCACCTCGGTTATTAACTCAGGGGTGGGTAGGTGGGTTGCATTCTCAAAATCATTGTAACAAAAAAGAAGTCTATTTGAGATTAAATCCACATTATTCTTTACTTCAACAGACACACTAAAAGGAATATATGACTTGTTAGTTGCATCTAACAAATCCAGGTTGTTTCAATGGGTTTGCTTCTAGGGGGAACTAATGTTGAATTTAGCTCTTCTCACCCAGAATATATTATACACACTATTCTCATTTAAATGTATTGGCCTCCTTTCGAACTACATCTGTTTTATAATCCAGATGTTGAGAGAATGGAGGGAGAGCAAGGGCATGGCTATGCTTCCAGGTCTGGGCTGCCACTTATGCTGCCACCATTATGGAATGTCAACATTTCCTCTTCCTTATAATTCTTTAGAGGGTTTCCCCTCAAATTTATTTTGTCGTTCCTTCTGCCCTTCCCTGCGGCAGCACCCGTCCATCTATCAGTTACATTTTGTTCTATGCCACCTTTCTAAAGGTATTCATTCAGTGGTCATTTTTTTAAATCAAATCAAATAGAAGTATTAGTAAAAGTATTATTTAATTAAAAGCAGCAGCAAAAGCATTAATCAATTTCCCAGTAATGTACAATATAAGGTGAGCAGAAAGAAAGAAGAGTCTAAAATCTAAGAAGTGTGTTGTATTGGAAATATTTAAATGTCTCAACCAGCTATGTGGCAAAAACTTACTGACTTCAATGATTGGTTGGCTGGTGCCCTGCACTTCAAGGTTTCACAGAGTAGTTTATACAAATTTGAAATTATAATAGTACTATTGAACACAAAAATGCTAAAAGGAGAGCAGAACAATGACGCTATTAAAGAGTCAGCAAAATTAAACACAAACACCTAGTAGCATAAAAGCATTGGAGGACTGAAAAGCCTGGGAAAATAGAACAGTGTTTCCCTAGTGTCCATATGGCATCAAGAAGGTGCCACACATTTCACAAGTATGTGCCAGGGCAACTGGATAAGCCCTTTCTTCTGTGGCCACTGAGAGCTCCTCAGATACAGGTGGGCCTTCCTCAAAGTTCTAGTGCATTGGCAGGCAACGTGCTGGAGGTGTACATGTTGGCAGATGTCTTCCTCCTACTGTAAGTCTTGCAAGGATTTTGATTAAAAATGAAAACAAAAGCTGGCATTTTTGTAGGGAACCAGTGTCGTCAGCAAAGTGTGGGTGAAATGTAACCACCCAGTGAAGGAATTAGTCTCTATGGTATGATGACACCTCAATGCAACATTGGCCATGGGGTGTCACAGTCTGGTGTGCACACACTCTTCTCATAATCTCCCTCTCTCGCATGCACCTCTCTCTTCACTCTACAGGCCAAGGGTGGGCAATCTCTGGGCCTCTGGATGTTGTTAGGTTGAAATGTCCATCATCTCTGACCATTGGCCATGCTGTCTATAGCACATAGCAGTTGGAGCCCATGAATCAATTAAGAGAATAAGAAAACAGGTCCCTGTGGTCCAGGTGTGCACAGGGTGTGTGGGGTGGGTTGCATATGGCCCCCAATGTGATCTTCTCGATAGCTTCCAGTTCCTGAATTCTCCACCAAGTCTCTTGTTCATGTACAAAATTTCTTTTTCTTGGCAAATGTCATCCTCTAGAAAACCCAGTGATTGTGACTTGCTCTTTTAACGTAATCTACCCACCCACCCCCACCCCAGGGCCTGCCTTATGGTTCTCCACCCCTTTCCCACCTCATTTTTAAAAAAGAAATCAGAAGTGGCCTCTAGCCAAAAGTACTTCAGAACGGTAAATTGTGCCCTCCAGAATTCTCTGGAGAAACAGTTTGCAATTTGGGGGGCAAAAAAAGTTGTTGTTGGTTCCTGGTTTAAGTGGGTTGAAAGGCATCAAGAAAGTTAAACTAAAGGAATGGAAACAATCCCCCCAAAAAACATTTGATGCTTACAGCACTTGTTCCTCCTGCTGTGAACCAATATCTTACATTTCACAGTGACCAAACAGGTGCCAGGTGATTAATACAAACATTAACGCATAATTATAAATAAAAGGCTGATTTCCTTGGAAGACTTTAGTGCATCTTCATGTTGAAGGAAGTAAGATACAGTAACTCTCATTTATTGTTTATTTGTTTATTTAAAATATTTTTAACCCTGCCTTAAAAGGACCCAAGGTGACTTACATAATTAAAAATACAATATTTAAAAAGCTAAAAACTCTTAAGTATACAAAAATTAAAAATTATACAAGTGTTATGTTTAAAATGGTAAATGAAATCAATACTAAAAACACATTTAAAAGCAGAAGAACAATTCATTTTTAAAAAACCCTTTCGGACCACCAGTCACTAAGGAAAAGCCTACCTGAAGAGAAAGGTCTCCACCTGCTTGCAAGAATCTAGCTGTAAATTAATGCTGAATTAGACTTTGCAAACAGAACAAAAGAAGCAATACTTTGCTCTTAAAGTTTAAAAATATAATACTGTAATGGGAAGCCTACTAGTATTTTTTTTCTCTCAACATATTTTAAGAATCTCACAGAAATACAGTTAAATCTTAGAACATTCAATCTCAAAGCAGGTGTAGAAACTTATGCCTATCCAAAATCTATGTTGTAGTACAGATATTTAATAAATATCTTTATTTAACCAACCAAAAAGGTACTCTTTCAAAATCTTCATGTATTAATCAGGGAGGATGTTACAAAAAATATGGTGGCAGGGAAGTGTTATCAGGGAAGACTTGCTCTTAGGCAGTTACTCTGCATGTTGTTGTGATATAATGAGTAAAAAGAGACTGCAGACTTTCACAGAGGGATTAGCAGCTGATGTAAGTACATATGAGGATTCCCTCAGAGTGGCCCCCATTAGGATTGCTGGGAGCATGAGAAGCAATAAAAGTTTGATTCTCCACTTTGAAAACTACAAAGCTCCACTGTAAACTTAGAACTTTCTTCATGCCATGTGAAACTCATAGGCTGCTTTTTTGGTGGAAAACAGACGGTGAGTAACTGTGCAGTCTTTGTAGTGATATGGCCAGTTATAATTTTATATCATTAAACAGATAAATGAAGTCAATGGAATCCAGACTGGATAGCTTCACCCTTAACCAAAAAGAGATACTTGGAGATCTCCAAAGTACTGTATTACTTTTTCATTTGGTCTACTGGAAGCATTGCCTCAATATGAACTGTGCATGTTTAAAATGTATTGATACGTATATTTTTAAAATGTCCATTGCAATGAGTTTTGCTTTTTTTACATATCGGTGGTCCTACAGACGTTACTTAGCTCACCCTCAGCCAGCATGGCCCATTAATTGTCACCTTCTTTCAAAAACTTTCTAACACATCAGAGAATTATGTTCCACTTAAGCTAAAAAGCAGTGACTTGATTCTTTAGATGGGCAAACTCCTCTCACTCTAACCATAATCCAACCAGAAAAACCGGATGATTTATCTAGACTATTCTATCGTTCTTTGTCCCAGTTTTCTTCTCCTTGATTCTTTCTAGATAAGGCACATTGTCAGGATCAATTGATTTCTCAGTCTATTAGGAGCCCTCCGCTATGGATCAGGCCCTTTGCGTCATGTTTCTGCTTATTGGGGTTACGTTGGAATAGAAAACCGCTAGGAACCAGGTTATGCTTAGAATGATGAATTGACGTTTTCATGCCCCAGCATTTGATATCTGAAGTTTCACCAGCCAATGGTAGGGAGGAATCAATTATGTCATAAGCAAGAACTGAGACAAGATTAAGGGTGGGGGATGTATCTACAGAAACCGTTTGACTACAATTCTCATAAAGCCTATCCAGCAGAGGACAATAGTCAGGGATCATGACAGTGCAGTCCAAAAACATCTAGAGAATCGCATGTTCCCAATCCCTGGTCCAAGGGCTTCTGGAATGTCCTGTATAATTTTTGAGAAATCCAGTTCCAAATGTCAGGTGGTTTCAACCAGAGGTCCAAAAACAGCCAACAAAACCTCACTGATTTTTTTTTAAAAAAACATATTTTTTATAATTGTGTAGTTTTAATTGAATCCCCTTTGAGGGGAAAAGGCAGCACATAAAGCAAACAAGGAAACAAGCAAATCCAGACTTACCCCACCCGATATACAAACACAGCTTTTGCATCAACTCTCTTCACATTTTCAGGCTTGGCACCCATTTTAAAAGAGAAGGGACAGAAATATTTGTAAGTGTTTAAGTCTTTAAATAATAATAATCGTGTGCTGTCAAATCAATTCTGATTTATAAACCCCTGATTTTTCAGGGTTTTCCAGCTAGAGAATACTCAGAAGCAGTTCACCATTCCCTTCTCCTGGGGGCGCCCTGGGGCTGTGCAGCTTGCCCAAGGCCACACAGGCTGGCTCTTCCCCTAGGGGCATCAAATTTCCAACCTCTGGCTCCAGATCCAGGTGCCTAAACCACTGAGCTATCCAGCCAGCTAAACTCTTTAAATATATGCCCTTTAATAACCATGACCTTTGTCCAGATCAGAAGATGACCTTAAAAAAATTAATCTACATGTCAACCAAGCCACTTAAAACCAATCACAACGTAAATCAGTTTATAATTAAGCCTGTGTATATTCCAGACATACAAAACCCAAGATCACACCTGACTCCTAATAGGGATTATTAGTTTAAACTGGGTTTTCAATGGTTAATTTTAAGAAATAATAAAAGTTTGTCACCATGCCTGGGAGGTGGACTCAGAAGTTCTTAAAACTATTTCATGTCTTAAAAACAGTGGGGATTGCCAGTTATCAGTAGTACCAAAGGTTAGGCAGAGAGTGATTCTCCCAAGGTTGTCTGGTGAGCTTTCTACTCAAGCCGAGATTTGAGCCTGAGTCTGACTAGTCTGAGGATAACACTCCAATCATTAGCCTTCTTGGCTTCCTAGATGGGTACCAGAAACATAGATAACAAACAAAACAAAAAAATCCACATTCTGTCACTTCTGAAACAAATGCTATAAATAATCTGTAGAAGATTTCAAGATTTTCTAGCTCGGCTCCCCCACCTCCCGCCACATGCCACCCACACACTTTCTGGGTTCTTCTGACATGCCTGTATCAATCTGTCTTCTCAGATGCTTTTTACTGTAAAGCAAAACCAAAAATAAATACCCAAACAAGAGTGTCTGCCTCGGTGCTTGGCTCTGCCTTAGAATGTCATCCCCGTTGTCTCTGGCTGGGGCTTTGGATGGCAAGTCTAGGCTTCCTTCTTTGTTGAGGCAAAAAGTCCCGAAGCAGCTTTTGGGTATATCTAGACTGATTCAGGGCATATCTTGATTAAACAAAAAGAAATGTGAGGTTTAACCGTTGTTTACCGGAGAATGAGCCCTGTGCATAGTCCTGTGCATGTTTATTCAGGGGTAAGTCCTAATGGGCCCTATAAGTTTACTGTTAGGTAGGGGTCTGTAGGACTGCAACCTAAAGTGACCCATCTGAGCACAGTATTAATTTTATCAGGCCGAGTTAAGGTAGATGTGTCTGCACTCGGGCTTTGCAGGCGCTCTATAGGAGGATGTGTGGCCGCACCAAGTCTAAATTGAGTCTTTGAGAAAGGTTGTTGTTCAAAAGGGTTGAAGGCAGCTATCCAGAAGGGCTGAAGAGCTTGTGAATCCTGGGTCCAAGGCCACTCCACGTTACTTTGCTGCCTAAGGCGAAGATGACACCCAGCTCCACTTCTCTCACAGAAGGTATCTCGAGCAGCAGCAGCCCAATTTTACTTTAAGGGACAGCATCTTCCAATGCTCCAGAGAGCAACAAGTCCGGTTAGGGTTTGCAGGATGGAATACATGTGCCACACACGGCTCTGTCCTCCAAAGGAATGGAACGGCTGAAAAGCTCCTGGTCCCGCTTTACTAGCCTTAGACTACAAAGTAATCCTGGATTCATTTAAATGCCTTTGTTCTTCTCCACATGGATGAAATATTCAAGCTGCAGTTCACAAACAGTGCACTCTGGGGCATTTCCCTTCCCCTCAGTGGGCTGTGCTCTCTGCTGGGTTCAGAAGACGGTGGGTCTCAGCCTCGGTTACTGAACTAATCTGAACATCCCTGCTTTCCCCCCCATAGGAGATTTGTGAACTGATCTGACATAGCAGCAAAAAAGGGGCGGTGATAGAAAAATAACCCAGGGGGATATTTTGCTGGTATGCAATGCAGGTCTCCAAAGAACAAAAACCTCTATTTTGGGGCAGTGGAGCCCTCACTAATAAACATTGCTTATGTATGTATGGCCTACGTAACTTCAAGGACTTGTCAAGCCAAGCTTGGTCCAACATTAAGGCCTGCCAGGTGTCTGACAAATCACTGTTTGCACAGGCCTTGGGAGGCAACAGATACAAAAGCTGGGCTGCTGCCATGTATGGTGGACAGGTCAGATTTGGCTTGGTGGAGCATGTGGAGCATAGATGGGGTAGAATGCCAGGACAGTCCATGGCAGCTTCCAACAGGGCCGGCTCTATCATTAGGCAGAATGAAGTGGCTGCCTCAGGTAGCAGAGTTCAGCTGCCATGAAAGGGACTCGAACAGTTGTTTACTTTGCTGTTATTTTACAGGCAGCAAGGTTGCGGGATTTTCTGCCCCGGATGCCAAAATAATTTGGCTGCCTTGTACTCTGAACCTTGTCACGGGCAAGGATATAAACTGCTGCTTTGCCTCAAGTGGCAAGATCTTTTGGTTTAGCCCTGGCTCCCAGTTGTGTAGCTTGGAGAAGTCAGCAGGTCACTTACAGAGTCAGGCACAGTGCTTCAGGGATCAGCCCCAGGTGTCATTGGTGAGCCTCAAAATATGCGATCAAAGAACGTTTCTAGGCAGACACAGCAGACAGAGTGGTTTCAATTCTAGACACCACACTGAAGAAGGATACCAACAAACTGGAGCAAGTTCAGAGAAGGGCAACAGGGATGATCAGAGGAGTGGAAATCAAGCCTATGAGGAAGGAATGAAAGAACTGGGCATGTTCAGCTTTGAGGAAAGAAGACTGAGGGGAGACACGGTAGCACTTTTCAAATACTTGAAAGGCTGTCATACAGAGGAGGGTCAGGATCTGTTCTCAATCATCCCAGAGTACAGGACACATAGCAATGGGGTCAAGCTACAGGATGCCAGATTTAGGCTGACTATTAGGAAAAATGTCTTAACTGTTAAAGCAGTATGATAATGGAACCAATTACCTCAGGAGGTGGTGAGTGCTCCGATGCCAGAGGCATTCAAGAGAGAATTGGATAATCATCTGACAAATCTGCTTTGATTTGGATTCCCACATTGAGCAAGGGGTTGGACTCTATGGCTTTATAGGCCCCCTCCAGCTCAATTTATGATTCTATGGTTCTACAATTCTAGGAATACTGTCTGGGGAAGGATTTCCAGTAATGGATAATGAGCCCCAGCACCCCCAGCACACACACCCATTTCAAATATGCATGGAGAATGATCCCTGCAGTCTGGTGTGAAGTGGTATGGCCAGGTGGTATGATCTGAGTGGCAGAAGAATTCGAACTGTTAGTGGATGTAAGCTGTGTCACTCACAATCATTGCAAAAATGTGTTCTTGGGAGTTCTCATAACAAATAAGTGAGAGGTGGTGTTTAGAAAGAAAGGAGTCAGCATGGAATAAAAGGCAAGGGAAGGTATCGTCAGAAGAGCCACAAACACAGGCAGTGTAGGAAAGCAAAAAGGAGACAGGAGCCAATGAGCCTGGAGTCTGGCTCAGTACTATTTGCCAAAGTATTCTGAACAAGAGTGGGCAACTGGTGGCCTTGGGGCTACATTAGACTCTCATTCTAATTTCATGTGGCAGGAAAAGGGTAGGAGGGAGATGGGTGGCAGAAAGAGAGAGAGAAGTGGGTGTCAGAGAGTGAGAGAGAGAGAGAGAGAAGAGGGGAGAAAGTTGACCCTATGCTTTTTTGTCCCTGGGGCTACCTACCCCTGTCTTCATCCCCAGCCTTCACCAGCATGTGGACACTCAGATTACTTGCAAATTGCACAGTATACAAACTTAATGGGAGAAAGTCCCCCAGACTCTGAGTTAGAGGCTGACAATCCAGTCTGCTTTCCATTGTCACAACGTTATGCTATACTCTGTAATCACAATGCTGAGACCCCAAGCAGGAGACTTAAGTGGATGCTCAGGGTCCCCCTGCACATGTGAATTCTGCTTGGTGGATGATCCTCATATGTCACCTTTTCTAGCATATTCTGCCTTTGTGGCTGCACTCTTGTAAATGTTCCAGAGCAGTTTTAATGAGATTTTGATACAGCAGTGCAAAGTAAGGAGACTTCAGCTTTATGGGTTGGCTTTTGTCAAACTCGACAGGGTCTTTCTGTAGCCCATCAGCCCATGCACTTCACTTCAAAAGTGGCAAATTTTAAAACCAGTTTTTAAAAAAATCATTTTTGTCCTTCTTAGTAGCCTGTGGGAGGCTGGTAGTACTCCCTGCCACAGGATTGGCTGTTGCCAGGTATATTGTACAGTTGAAGGGGAAAATGACTAGAAAATGATGTCAATTGCTGGAGCTACTGTTGTGCTAATGTTTCTAAATTCTGAACCTAAAATGTCAGATTCCAAAGTGAGACTAAACTTATTTGAGACATTTGTATCCATTTGTGTTATCCCATCCTGTGTATGTGTGTGGGAGAAAAATAGTAGGAAAGGTGGGAGAAAGATTTTCTGGGAGAAAATACTGGGTAAGGTGCTGCGTACGGCAGTTAGTGAAGGAGAGGGAGGCCATTAGGTGGAACTGAAAGGGCTCCATCATTCTCAGTCCTGAGCTCAGAATCCAGAAAAGAGGGCTGAATAAAACCAATGCTTTGGGTGTGTTCTGGAGCAGGAGCACACCGAAACCGGAGCCCAATATTATTTCAGGATATCACTCACTTTATTCCTCATTCTTAGCCCTGCCCACCTTTTTGATCTTTTTATTTTTCTCTAGCTCACCACATAATGCGTGCCTCCTTTCTTTCAGGTGAGAGAAAACTATGACTAGGTTTCCACTGGAGGGCGGGGTGGTGGCGGTGGATAGAGGAGCTATCAAATTCAAAAGTGCTGTACATTGTCTAGGGTCATGTGGGCTTATCTGGGAAAGAGAAGGCTATCTGTCACCATGTTTCTTTGTAGCAGCCCTAGTGGTGAGACCATAAGAGGGACATGAGACCCCATGTCATGTTTCTGTAGCTCATGGACCTTGGGTCCTTTAATTCAGCTCAAGGATTTGTGTTATTTGGAGTGTACCCTGTCCAGCATTGAACTGTTTCCAGTAGCCTAAGGAGTTGGGTGCTGCTGATGACCCATGGAATCTGGGTATTGGTGACACCATTTCTCCCTCATGTTTTGAAGCATCCACATTTCTAGATGCTGAGATGCCATTCTAGAATTTCTGGCACAACTGCAGATCTGAAAGAAGTACTTGCCATGGTCAGAATGTGGATCTGTGATGCTTCAGGAGCTCCGTCTTCCCTCTCTAGCCTCCATGGCACTCTTCACTGCCAGATGCACATCTCTCCTCCCCTAATCTCAGTTAGCCTTTTCTCTCTGTCTGTTTCCCTCGGACATTGTCAAAACATTAAATAAAATCAGAATCTTTGAAAACAGACTAAGCTGTAAGCTTTGAAAACAGAGTAAGTTATTGCAAGTACTATGTACATAGGTGGGGTTATTTCAATCCTATTTCAATTTTAGCAGTTTTCAGGCAGAAAACTTTGTTTCTTTCACCACCAACAAAGCCAAAACCAAAGCAAAAATCTTGTGGCATCTGTAAGACTAACCTATTTATTTCATTGTAAACTTTCCTGGATTACAGTCCACTTCTTCAAACACATGGAAGTGTCTTTCTGTGTCCAAAGATGTGGATTATAGTCCAGAAAAATCTCATACTGAAATAGAACTGTCAGTCTTCAAGGTGTTGTTGTTGTTGTTGTTGTCGTCGTCGTCGTCGTCGTCGACGGGGGTGCTTTGGGCGAAATGTGGGAAGCTGAGTGATCTCCTGCGAGGGAGTTTCTGGAGGAGCGGTGGCTCGCTCGGACAATTGCTTGCCCAGCCCTCGCCAGGTCGGGGACCTTCCAGTCGTAAACAGACAAAAGAGACAGGGAGCCGGCTGGCGAGCCCTCGGCTGCCCATTTAAGAAAGCGCCCCCTCAACTGGAAGGCAAGATCCAACTCTATCCGATCGTTGTTATGTCCGAGGCACGGTTACCGCCGTGGAGTTGTAAACTCATCCCAGACAAAGACGGTGTTATGGGAAGTCCGGGTGGGGTGGGGGTGGGGGTGGGAGCGGAGATGGAGAAAGAGAAAAAGAGATCAAGCCAGCAACTTGAAAGTCAGTGGCCCGGTTCAGTCAGTCCCCTGCCTGCCTGCTTGCCTCCCCGTCTCTTGCAGCGGATCTCCTGAGGTTTACCTTGCGAGGTTGGGAGGGACCTCGTTGAGGGGATGCTGTGCTTGGGACCGGCGGCGAGAGATTCTCGAGAACGTGCGGAGCGGAGGAACCGACTCGGTGCGGCTCTTTGAGGCGCCCCCACGAAACAGAAGGACTCGCCAGGGGACGGGCAGCCTTGCTTTCCTCCTCGCTTTGAACGTGGAGAGGCCGGGATTTCCTCTCCTCTCCTCTCGCCCCCCCCCCGACCCCGCACAAACTCCGTTCCCCGCCCTCCTCCCGTTCCCCCGTGCTGGCAGTTTGCAGCTGCAACAGGGCGACGTTAGTTGGTCTTTATTCCGACAGATCCTGTGAGGGCTTTTTCGCTCGCCGGCTCGTCCGCCCGCCCCCCCCCGCTCGGCCCCCCCCCCCGCTCGCCCGGTCCCTCCGCCTGTGGTGTCTGCGAGTGTCCGCGCGTGTGTGTGTGTCGGAGAACGAGGCCGCTTCTGTCTTAACAACCCCGCGGAATGTAGCCCGGTTGAAATGCAGAACTCAAACTTCCCATTTTGCACACGAAGGTTTTCTTTTTCCAAAGCCTGGCCCTGCTGCGGGGCCATTGCTGTTCCCCTTGCGAGAGCAGGAGGTCTTGGCCGGGAGGAAAATGCAACTCCGCACTAAAAAGCACAAGCCCAATCAGGTAGGTCTCTCAAAGCACACAGGTTCCAAGGGTGTGTGTGTGTGTGTGTGTGTGTGTGTGTGTGAGAGAGAGAGAGAGAGAGAGAGAGAGAGAGAGAGACTGAAGTGGGGAGGGGAGATCAAGAAAATCTTAAAAAAATCCCCCCCCCCAAAAAAGTCCCCTAGCCTAACGCGCAACCTCAGTTGTCCAGGGATCGCGAGGGGGTAGTGGATAAATGGTTCCGTTGAAATTTGCCTCGGGAGGCTTCGCTGTACCGCTCCCCTTCTCGCACCCGCCGCAACCAACAACAAGAAAATCCCTTCTCGCCATCCCCACCCCGCCTTTCTCTCCGCAAACCATGGAAAAAAGGGCTAGCGAGCGGCCGCGGCAGCAGCAATGGCGTGGAAGAAGTGGGGAAAAGAGATTAGATTTCGCTTCTCTCTCATCAATTTTCTGTTTAATGTCACTGGTCTCCATTGTGGGGGAGAGAGAGGCACGTCATCCGGCCATAAATTTGAGATTATAGAGCCTCCAGCTCCGTCTTGGTGCCCTAATTGAATGGATTTACTCCACGCGGGCAGGTAGGGGGACCTTGGAGCCGGAGCAAAATACTACCGACTAAATGCTAAATTCATAATAGCCGCAAGAAGGACGATGCCGCCGCCGCCGCCTGCGTCGTAGAAGCAAATCCTCAAACGCTTCGGCGGCGGGGGTAGGGGTGGGAAATAGCTGGGGTCTTGGGCGCGCACAGGCAAAAAACACCTCCAGTTTCCGCTTTCTGGAGAGAGAGAGAGAGAGAGAGAGAGAGAGAGAACAGCAGTGAAAAGAGGGACAGAAAGTTCTATATTAGAATGTCACCTGTGTTCTAATAGAGGCTTTTTCCAACCCACGATTTGGATCCATCTGACGGTCTTGCGGGCCCACCTCATTTGCAGCGAAGGAAGGTGGCTGGTTTTTTTGTTTTGTTTTGTTTTTTGGCGTTGTTTTGTTTCTGTGGTTTGTTAAACAGAACTTTGACCCAGGAAAGCAGCGATCTGTAAGTAATTGTTTTGTCTGGATTTGCTCTCCTCTTTCGTATTTGTAAAGTCTTTTTCCTTCCTTCCTCCTCCTCTTCTTCTTCGTTTTTAATTTAACGCATTGTCTTCTTCTGTACTCCTTCCCATGAATTGCTACATTAATGGGGATTTAATTCCAAAAGGAGGAGAACCTAGCCTTCGCTGCTGACCCCCATCCCTATGCACACGGCAGAACATTCCCAGCAGGCTCACCCCTGGCCGCCACTTTTCCACCGAGCCCCCATCCTGTGACACAAGAAGCTTCTCCTGAATTCTCCTGGAAAAAAAAAACCCGCGCCCCGGCGAAAACCCTCTCTTCCAAGAGAAAAGGAGGTTGCTGTTTTGAAACATACTCGTGGCGCTGCTGTCCTTCCAAAAGGCAGCTTGTTCTAGATCCACTTTCCTGCTGCATGGAAACTTTTTTCATTGCGGACGAATACATCTAATGTCCCTTTTGTTGTTTAGTTGTTAAGTCGTGTCCGAGTCTTCGTGACCCCATGGACCAGAGCACGCCAGGCCCTCCTGTCTTCCACTGCCTCCCGGCGTTGGGTCAAATGCCCCTAAGTTACAGCAAATGGGTCTTGAGAAGATGGAAGAATCTATAGGCACTTACTTCCCTTTTAAACGCCCAGCTCAGATATTCCCCCCCCCCCCATCGTTTATCTCTAAATATACAGTACCTGAAATCGGGCTGCTGAATTGTGTCCCTCGCACAATTTCCCAGCATCCATTCAACTTGAATGATTCAAAGTACAATAATGCTTGAGTGCCCCACCACCACCCTTTTTTGTTACATGTTTTAATGCAGATAATATATACTGTATCCTGGCCTAGAAATATTAATTTCAACGAGAGGCTACTTGAAAGATTTAATAACTGGCATAATTGTTCTTAACTATTTTTTTTTTAAATGTATCATCCTTCTAAGAGCACAATTCTATATGTATCTCCTCCGAAGTAACGCCCAGGGAGTTCAATGAGGTTTACTCCTAGGCGAGTGTGCTTGAGATTGCAGGCTGGAAGATGCATCTCTGGAACAAAAATTGAGATGTCCCTACGTTATGTCTGAAGAATAAAGCAACTTGGGTGTCCACCTTCAGTAGAATGTGCGGCCAGCCCTCCCCCCCCCCCCGCACACCGGCGTGGAATATTGCATTTAAAGGTCTTCTTTGCATCTTTGGCCTGCCGCCCCTTCCTTTCTTCAGTCAAAACTCTAGTTCTTAAGTTGCCTCCAGAATATTTCTACAAGCCTATCTGCTGTGTGCTTTTCCAGCCTGCTTCTAAACTTCCTGCTCCCCCATTAGCCTTGTTTAGGCCTCGCTTTGTTTCCCGCGGAAATCAGGGGAGTAATTAACCCGGCAGCCTGAGCCAGGTCTACTCGGAGGTAGATTCATTGAGTGGCAGAGAGCGCGTTCCTCTTTAACAATTCAATGCACACTCACCGGGGAATCAGCCTATTTAATACCGTCTTACTCCCGAGTAAGCAAGCATGTGGTTGTGTTGTGAGCACAAATATAAGAGAGTCAGTACAGTACATCTGACCGCCTATCCTGGCAAAGGTGTGTGAACCGAGGAGTGCATGTAAACAAGCCTTTCTTTTCTTCTTTTAACAGATGCCGCCTATAGATAGGTGTGTGTGTGTGTGTGTGTG
Source organism: Pogona vitticeps (assembly GCF_051106095.1). Taxonomy (NCBI): domain Eukaryota; kingdom Metazoa; phylum Chordata; class Lepidosauria; order Squamata; family Agamidae; genus Pogona; species Pogona vitticeps. Next base: position 143,190,446 of record NC_135784.1, on the reverse strand, counting down.
TGTGTGTGTGTGTGTGTGTGTGTGTGTGTGTGTGTGTGTATTGAAAAGTCTCCCTTGTTTCTTGCTCGGACCCCCCCCCCCCTTTCTTTCAAATGAAATTATCTCCGGACCCGGCCGCTCGAGTTTCTATCGATATCTTTGCAAATTCGGTATAGAAATATATTTGTGGTAGTAAAGAGATGGATTTATTTAACGATTTTTAATTAAAGGCATTGACTTTTCTGTTAACAAAAGAGGTAGTGAAGAGACGCGGCGGGCAAGATCCGGGCTTGAAGGTTTGCGTTCTGGGAGGGAGGCCTGGCCTTTTCTCGGAAACGTCTCCCAAATCCTCTTTCCTGGCGCTGTTTGCACATTGCGGGCCTCGCTTTGCTACGTCCTCGGTTTCTGTGTTGGTTTTATCGTTTCTCTTTTCCGGAGCGCGCAGGGGTGGCTCTCCCGGTTTGGTTTTGTTCCCCCACCCTCTCGCCACGTGAAACGCTGGGAAATCCAGAAGACTGTTTTGTGTTCTGTTTTGCTTCCCCGGCCAAACAATTCCCCCCCCTCCATATTTCGACTCCCCTCGATTTACTCTTAATCCAAGAAAGTGCTGCTACTTTTAATTTCTTTTTTTTTCTTCCCCTCCGCGTGGTTGTTTGCTTGGTAACTACGCGCTCAGCCAGTCTGATCTGTCCGGAGGGAGAGACGTGCCCAGGCTTTGTTTGCAAGGGTTTTCAGAAACGCGGTGGCGGCGGTGTGTGTGGGTGGGTGGGGGTGTGCAAGGGCGCGCAAAGACCCTCGGAAGAACTTCGCGATCGTGCCGTCCCCGCTCCCGAACACGGGCTAGGCCACCCCCGTTCCTCCTTCCCATCCTTCGTAGAGATCGCTGGCTCCCGGAATGACTAGAAATCCCAAGAAACGGAGCAGAAACGGGGTTTCCCCCCTCCCCAAACGACTCAAGGATTAGCGGGATAAAAGAGGGGCGTGGGTCAGCGCGGGAAAGAGGCAGGGAAGATGGCCGGCGGAGGAGGCGCTCGGAGCCGGCCAGAGTCCCGCTTCCTCTCGGGCCGCCAGCGCCGAGGCTCCGGGGCTGCCCGCTGCCGGCCTCCGGGCGCTCCAGGCGGCGGATGATCTCCCGGTTTTGCGGGACAAAGCCCGAGAGAGGTGGCGCCCTCTTCATTTTATTTCCGCCAAAGGGAAAAAGGGAGGTTTTCCGATGAAAACCGACGACGTCCAGGCGCGAGCCGAGTGCGGAGTCCGGAGCAGCGCCCGGATCTTTCATGGGGGGAGGCGCGGGGGGGGGGGGCTGGCGGAGAGAGGGATTCCTCTTGTCCCTCCTCGCCTTTGTGGGGAGCCGGAGTAGAAGGCCGGTGCGGTTGGCGGTGCTCTCGCCCCCCGAGTCCCTCCGGCGAAGGCAGGGACGGAGACGGGGATTTGTTTTGTCTGCAGCAGAGGGAAGAGCCGGCGCAAAAGGCCGCCCGAGACCCAGGCTCTTTTCTGCCTCTTCTTTCCCGGGGAGGCGAAAGCGGGTTCGTTTCTCCCCACCCCACCCCAGTTTTCCTGCCCATTGCGACCGGAAACTGGAAACTCTGTTCAGGAGCTTGAAGAAGGAGCTGTTAGTAAATTCAGAAATTACAGTAAATTCAGTAAATTCAGAAAGGTAAAGCTGCCTTCTCGGTCCTTTAGGGGAGGGGGGGTTTCACGTCGTTTTCCTCTCGTCCCTCCCGGATAAAATTATTTCCACTTTTAGGGGTTCTTTTTCCCCTTGAATACATTACTTCTTCTCTCCACTTCCGTTTAGAGAGACATTTTCAGGACGGCTGTGTGGATTGATACTCTCTGCCCTGGACTCTGGTTGAGAACTTCAGAAATAATCGTCCTTGTCTATCCTGAATACTGAGTGGAATCTGATTCTACTGGCATAATTACCGATGATATTTCATTCATTGATTACCCGGGTTCTAAAGGGAGGGGTCCCGAGATTATGGATAACTCTTCCCCTCCCTTTTTTCGGTGGGAGGAAGGAGAGAGGGGAGTACAACGGGAGGCGCTGATCTGCTGATACGAAACCTCTGTTTTAATACGGCGCTTTCCATCTTGAAGCAAAAGAAACGTGCAAAATCGAAAATAAAATTTCACTTAACGGAGAGGTTGAGATTTACATGACACGATTTAACATGATAACAATGGCTGTGCTGCGGGGGGGAGCGGCTATTGCGTGGAAAGGAATATGCAATCAAAGAGAAAAAGATCTTTTTTAAAAAAAACAACAACCCTGCCTTTTCGATAGAATTGACCTCTGAAAGAAATAGTACTGTACAAGTAATGCATGGAGCTTCGAGAGAGCTGTTGTGTGCTTTCCCCGCTCCTCTGTGTGTGTGTGTGTGTGTGTGTGTGTGTGCGTGCGTGCGTGCGTGCGTGCGCCTTAGCCTTAGCCTCCTCTCTCTCTCTCTCTCTCTCTCTCTCTCACACACACACACACACACACACACACACACAGAGAGAGCGCTTCGGTGACTTAGTCTTTTCACCAGCAATCTGGTGCAAACGCTTGTCACTGTTTTTGTTTTGTTTTTTGTTTTTAAATGATAGAGCCGTGAAGTTAAGAGTGTTAAAAGTTGCTTGGAGTGGAAAAAGGTGAGGGCTGCTGGGGAATAGAGGCAGGGGTCCTGATGTCAGCAGTCTCGGTTCCAGCTCTTGGCCGGCTTCCTGCGGCTTATTCTGGACTGTGCTTCGGATTCTCTCCCTTTGGGAGGAGTTCCCGATCCCAAAGACCCCGCTGGAAGCGAAGGGGGTGGGGGGTTGGAAGTGTATGTGGGGGGGGGAAGAGGTTAAAAGGCTGTGTGGAGGGAGAAGCCCATTCAAGGCCCCCCCGCCCTCACCCAATCGGCTCGTTCGCGGGGCTGCCGAAGAGCGCCAGGCGGGCTGCGGGGAAGGTGCCGGCTCGGCTCTGCCTCGGTGTCGAGAGCGGCCTACCCAAGGCATATGGGTTGCAGACCCTGGAAGCCCCTCCGCCCTCAGGCTGGTGGGGTGGAAAGAGGCCCAGCCTTTTCCATCTCTCATCGGGCAGAAGGCCGTCCTGGGAAGGAGTGGGTAGCTAACCGTACGAAACGTGAAGGAAGATGGCAAAAGAGCCTGTTTAAGTGGGGTTTCACGTGGCGACAGCTCTTGCCTGTTACACAGAGGGATCATCCTGGAAGGGGAAGTGGTAGTCTCTCTCGTTCAAACACACACACACACACACACACACACCTCCGTGCGCTACTCCTCCCCCAAAACCCCCTTTACACAACAATAAAAGTAGTTAAGCATCCAGAGCCACATTCTCTCTTCCCCCTCCCCTCCCCGTTTAACCCAAAAGGGAACAAGGCGAAGAGAGAAAAAGCTGTTTCATCCTCCCAGCAGTAGCGCATCCTGTCCGGCCGAGCCTACTCTAGGAATCCAGCCATCTCCCTCATTTTTTTTCCTGCGTTTCCGTCACCCTTCCTTTGTGTTTGGAGGTGCGCGTCCCTCTTGTGTGTGCATGTGTGTGTGCGTGCGTGCGCACGGGCGGGCGGGGGGGTCGTTTCCCCCAATGGTCCCCCTTGCCCACCCAACCAACCCGGCTCGCCCCCATTCAAGCCAAGGGACCCTAATGATCGCTTTAAAAGTTCCGTTTTGTAAATCCGCTCCGATGGGGTGTGTGCTTGCAGTGGCTATTATCTAAGTTCTGCCTTTCTACCCAGCTGCACACACATCCTGGCACTAATTATGTGTTTATCAAAACAGGCACCCTTTTGACATGTCACAACATGTTTGCAAGGAAATGGTCTCTCATTTCCCCCACCCCCACCCCATCCTCACAGAACTCGTCCCCCCTCCCCCATCATACCCTTTCCCAAATCTTGCTCGGATTATGCTGTCTTGGCTATAAAGAGGGACGGTCGATGACAGGCGTGATCTGGGTGTAATATTATTTCTGTATTTGCAGGTAGCGCAGCGGCGGGGTGGGAGAGCCTGACAGAGAAACTGTCTGTGGAAGTCTACTTGTGATCTCCTGTCAAGGTGGAGGGACTTCCAGCTGGCCCAGAAAGCGAGCTAAAGCGTCATTTCTGTACTTAAAAACACTACGCTCAAATACACACCCCTTGCTTCTTCCAACCTAGCATTTGCCCAACATCCACTCCGCCTGGAATCTTCAGAAGTTACACATTTTCTTCCTCTTTTAAGAACTATCTATTTATTTACTCAGTTGGCTTATCTATGTGTCCTACCTAGAATGGAAACAGAGATTTTTGGTTATGCCTGGTCTCCTTTATTAAACTCGCTATAACTTAATCCAGATGGGCTGGTTTCCTTGATAACCTCACACAACAAACACGTTGAATTGTACTTTCAGTGTGTGAACACACTGAGATGCATTTAGCTACAAATTACAACTGTGCATTTAACAGGGCTTTAACCTAAAGGTTTGAGGGTTGGAAAGGAAGCAGCTTAAAACTCAACAAACCTTCCTTTCGGAGGATCTCCTGAGAAGCAACGCAACATACACATCCACACCAAGTCAGCGGATTCCTCCTCTCCCCAACAATCTGCTTTTTAAAAAAGCGGGGGAGGGAAATCTGTATTGGTGCCGGCAAGTTTGCTTATTCCATGGAGACTGGAAGGGTAGCCTGCTGAAATTGCTCTGTGATAATAGGCTATGTTTGTGTGTAAATATCGTGTGTGTCCGTGCAATATACATGCATTAACATTCTCGGTGGTTTATAAATGCTCATTACCTCTGAGCAAAGATCGACCCCTTATTTGTTAGAAACCACTCTTTGTGCGCGCAAGCACACTCCCACAATCGGTGCTGAAAGTACTAGAGGCGTCTCTTTTGAGACTGAAAATGTGTTGTAAGCGCCTTGCAATTTCTGTATGTCTGCCACTATAAAATTTATTTATGTAGATTTATTTGATTAACACATTTGTCAGTTTCCCCGTCGTTATGTGCATAAAAAATCGGGGTGAGGATCCTTGCCCGGTGTAGAAACCGTTTTGCTTTTTCCTGGGTGTCTCTGTACAGAGAAACATAAATATGCCTGTAAACCCACCCACCCCCTTTTCTATTGTGGGTGGGTGGTAAGAAAGGAATGTGACGAGTTAGATCCTCTGACCTGGTTTGATTAGAAGAAACAAAGTTATCCATAGATTCCAGCATATCTCTCTCTCGCTCTTCATTTTCATACTGTTGGTTTGTAGGTCTAGATCTTGAGCAATATCTACGCTGCTCCGTCAGAATTTACTGTGGCACACACCTTTCCACCTCCTAAGAGAGGCTTCGGCTCACTTTCCTCCTCTCGTTGGTAATAAGGCGGTTACGAACCCTTTCACATCCTGCGGCCACCGAAATTCTCTAGGCCTTACATTTCTCCTCCTCACTTCAGAAATAGGACTCATACCGGGATTGTCCATGGGGAGGGAAATTCTAAAAAGTTCTGCCTTTTTTCCTTCTCCCTAAGCCTGGACCGTGTGTAATCGCTAAACCTGGAAGAGGGCGACGGGCAAAGCGTGGTCTTTTTCTCCCTCTTCTCCCCTGGCCCCTGTGTGGTTCGCTCTGAGGCCACCATTCCTCTCATGAGGGAGCAGCAACTAGACGGACGGGGGGGCTGTAGAGGAAGCAAGAGGACCCAGCCCCCTCAGCGTCCAGTCTGTTGGTATCTCGCCTTGGGCCAAAGGGTCAAATGGAAGGTGGGGGGGCGAGTGACCTTTCTTGGCCAATGAGGGTCCAAATAGTTGACTACTCCACTCCAGGCCTCCTGGGCCTGCAAGCGTTATTTTTAACAGCCCGGGAGTGGGGTGGGGGGGTGAGCGGGCTGGCTTCCGATCCCCGTGGATGCCTGGGGAAATCTAAGCCCAGTTTAGGATCTCATTTTTCTTAGGATTTGGGATTCCATTGCCAGGGATTGCGGAAGGCTGAACGGACAGGGCAGGCTGGCTGGGGCCGTGCCCCTCACAGAAATGGATCCTGGGAGATCACATCAAACGAAAAACATGAAAGGGAAGAAAATTAGAACCTGTGACCATTCAGTTCTGCTGAAAGGACGGGGAGGCTACAGAGAGCCTTGAGGGTGTTCCATGGAGCCGTGCAATTCTGGCACAAGGCCTACCCTTTAAAATTGGGGGTGGGGTGGGGGTGGGTAGGCTTTGTAGGATCCTGCGTAAGAAAGAATAATGACCAAGGCCCCTTTCTCTTCAAGAGGTAGCAAATGCATCACCAAGCGGAGATCTCTTCTTCCCTACGCTTGCCCAAACTGCCCTCTTTTTTTGCCCCGGGTCACGTTCTTCTCTGGAAGATGGTCTGGGTCCCGATTTGTTGGGGTGGCGGCGGCGGGAATGTGGGTCAGTAATGGAGAGGGTGCAAGAGACGGGAAAGCTATCTTACTTCTATGGTTTTGAAAAAGGTCCCCTGTGCCGTCGGAAAGGCGGGCTTCAGTGAAGAGGGGGCTCGTTGGACATCCGAGGCGAGGAAAGAGAGGAAGGTCCCATAAATGGGAACTTCTGCTGTCTCCCTTTTGTCCTGCTCAGATAAAGAAAGAGGGCAGGTTTGAAGCAATCGGACAAAAGGTGATTCGAGCCTAAAGAGGGGGGCGAGAGGGGTGTGTGGAACTGCGGTCGAGCGGAGGGTAGCCTGGCGGCTTAACCTCAGGCGCGCTTTCTTCGGAGGAGACCCCCCCACTCCGCGCCAAGGGGGCTAACACAGTAAACCACCTATGGCTTGGTCCGGGGTTAAGACTGTTAAGCCGCTGTCCTGGGACTAAAACCAGTTAAAGCTTCGGAAATCGGACGCGAGGAACCCGGGAAAGCGGGTCCGTTTAAAGTGGTTTGCAGTCCCGACGGAGATCCACGTCGGTCGCGGGACGGGAGCAGAATCCCTTTTTTTCTTGCTCGCCCCACCCCCACCCTTGGCGGAAAGCAGAGCCACACGATTCGGGGCGTCCGTGTCCCGAAAGGGTTTGGTTTTGGTGTGTGGTTCCTTTTTCTTCATCGCCGTTTTTTTTTTTAATCCTCCAGTAGTCTGTTTTTTAACAAGTAATATAAAACAGGGCATGTTCGCGCGGAGCTATTGGCAGCCGAGCCGCAGCACGTGCTCGAGCCCCTTCCCCCCCACCAGGAGCAGGATCGTGCGGGGGGGGGGTGCGGAGAGAGAGAGAGAGAGAGAGAGAGAGAGGATCCCGAGGTGGCTCTTGGCTTTCACGAAATCTGTGTTGCCTGTTTGAACAAATAAAGCCGGACAGAGTTGGAGCCCACCAGCCTTCGACTTTTCTCCAGTTGGCCCCGGGAGAGGAGGGGCAACGTAGGTTGTTCCACTTCTTCTGGTTGTTATTGTTGCTGCTGCTGCTGTTCTTGTTATTTTGGAGATCAAATAGACTTACTCACGTGTAAATGTAGGATCGTAGTCATTCAAGTTTCTTCTAATCCACACATGGCACAAAGGGGGGGGGGAGGAATCCTTTAAAAAAAATTGCCAGATTCACCGAGAGGACCTGCTTCCTCGCTCCACGCCACTTTCTCACGATTCCCAATAAGCGTTTCCTGCTAGAAGACTTTAAGGGTAATTCCTCCTAGCCAAGAAATTGTTTCTAATTTGCTCCTTGACCAAATAGCTCATGGAACAATGAACCGGGCCCAAACAATTGCATTAAGTGCGGCACCCAACATACAATTACCGAAATGTAAAGATTTGCCTCTCCCAGCCCTTATTAGACAATTATTTAGCGTGCTGCGTTAATCCATAATTTTATTTAACATACTGGGGGTGGGTGTCCCTCGCCTTTCCTTCTTCTCTCTCACTCTCTCTCTTTTCCAGATGGAAAGATATTAAATTGCAATATTTTAGCACATTTCCCCAGAGTGTGAAGGTTAGCTGAGGTCTGAGAATTTAAAATGATTGCATATTCATTTGGACATGAAAGGAGATGTTTTCTTGTTGACTACCTTGAGGAAAGAGAGGAGGGAAATGTGCCATTTTCCCCCAGTGCTATCTCCGTCAGAGGCTAAAGTTTAATAAAAAGGGGAGGGCATCCCCAACTGGTCAGCGAATTAAATACTTCGCAAAGGGTATAGTGAGCTTAATTCCCTCAAACTGATAGAACCATTATCAAGAACAAGCATAGAGAATACTGTACCTAAGTTACCTCAAGAAGTAACATAAGCAAAAACAAAACAAAACCGTGAGTCAGAGAGATCTCTGCCCCAATGAATTTACAATATCCATTTGGACAGGGAGGAGAATACCGAAGAGAGTAAATGGACAGGGCAGCCCAGTCACCTCTCTCTGGATGATCTCCTATGCACTCACAACCCAAAAAGGTTTTTGTAATGTCCGTCTAATACCAAACGGTCAAGCTTTAGGGCTGAAGTAAATTTTGAAACACGTATATCTAAAATCGACTTCAGACTCCTAGTTAGCATTTTTAAACGAGCTATAACGTGATCCTGATTCATGCTCTCGCTGGCGTTTGTGTGTGTGTGTGTGTGTGTGTGTGTGTGTGTGTGTGTGTGTGTGTGTGTGTGTGTGTGTGTGTGTGTGTGTGTGTGCGTGCGCGCACGCACTGACTTGTATATGACAGACTGATCTATATAAGTCGAGTCTCTTGTCTCATTGATATATACAAAATTGAAAACGAAAGTTGAGTTGGCTGCTTAAAACTGTGTGACAGCCCGATCCTAACCACGTCATGCGGGGGGGGGGCGGTGAAGGGAAGAGAAAGAGGAATTTCTTTCCGATCTTACTTTGCTTCCTAGGAAATGCACCAGGCTCTAGATGATCTTACACTAGAGGCCTATTTGAACCCCGCGAAAAGCTTGGATTTTATTGCAAACCAGGCCGCATGCATTGCGCCTTAAAATTCATTCCTAGATTCACGAAGCTTCTTGACTGTTTTGTTTTTAAACGGATTCCTGGAGAGTCTAAGGCAGAAACAAAAATTTACCAGGATTTTGCTGACAAAACAGCAGTTCGAACAACTGCCTTACAGCGGAGGGGGAGGGGAAGGGCGTAGTTTGGCTTTTAAATCTGGCCGTGAGAGATGAACTAAATCTCCTTAATGTGTCCCGAGATAAACGAGCTTAATTCTCTGCAAGAGTCTCCCTGTATTAACTGAGTCCCACAAACGTGGCTTAATTACAATCCAACCCTAGCCATGGCTTACTTACGAGTAAATGACCACTGCTTAAATCCTGTTGTCCGACTTGCCGGGGGAGGGGAGGGGGGAGCAGAGATGATCCACAGGATCCTTCCAGTGTCTCTCATGATCTCTTTTCCTCTTTGCCTTTGCTTCCTGCCACATCTTCACCGTGACCCCTGAGACTTCTAAATAGCTACCCCTTTATTATCATTTTTTCCAAAATGAAAAAATAAAAAAAAATCCAGAATTCAGAGATGAGCCAGGCATTTAAGGAGGCCCTTTGGAATAATCTAACCATGTATGTGCGTGAATCTCTTTGGCGGATCCTTCTATACCCGAACCTAAATATTTATTTCTTTGATTCATAATCTTCTCATTCTTGCAGAGAAAGTCTAAGAGATATTGAGGCTCTGCTCTTTTTTTAAAATTAAAAACATTTGTTAGCTCTGGACATTTTTTTTTTAGATGGAGAGATTGTAATTTCTGCTGACAATGTACTGCGATCTGTCTATACGGCAAATAGAATTTCGCTGTCCACACACCCCTCTCTCTGGTAGCAGCATTCCTTTCATGCAAAAATATAAAAACGATCTCTTTTTTTAAAAAACCGCACACACAGACCCCCCCCCCAATATTGTGTAAGTGAGCAGTCGGAATACGAGTGTACTGGTAATTTGCCAACAGACCTCTGGTTTATACACCAGTCCTGTCTAAAGTTATTTGCTGTAACAACTGTTTTGAAACAATAAAAGATTTTTAAAAAAACACACACAATCCCACCCAACCCTCTTGAAGAAGTGTACTGAAAGAAAGGGAGATGGGGAAGGCACACTGTGAAAGTATACAAAAAATATACTAAAAATACTAAAAACCGTCTTCGGCCCTTTCCTGAGGATTGGGGAGGAGAAAACTGGTTTTCTAACAGGGGGGGAAATTACTTAGAGCAAATCTTTAGATTGTTCTGAACAGAAGAGTGAAAACACTTAAAAATTAAACTCAGGAGCGCCTGAATGGGTGGTTGCTTTGATCAACCTAAGACAGATTTTTCCCAGTTTCATTTCTGATCCCCTTTATTTCATCTTGACCATTCTGGATCTCTCTTGTTCCTCCCAATGGGTTAATTTGGGACTTTTGTTGCAGTTCTCTAACCAAAATCTATTCTGGCTTTAGGAATCCTTTGCTCTCTTATTCTGGGTTCCTCATATGCATTCTTTTTAAAAACCACCCCCCAAACAAACCCACCATTGCTAACAGTCCGAGATTCTGCAACCCCTGGCTGAAGCCGGTGACAAAACGCAGGCAGGGCTTGAGTACTTTGCTTTCGGCCTGGAGATGGAAAGGAGAGTGTCAATCAAGCGACGCTTCAATGACCAGGGACAATCCCCTTTGCTGGACTGGCCTTCTTCAAGAGCAATCAGTCACTTTGCATTAATTACCCTTCCATCCATTCCCTACTGCAGGGCAACTGCTGCTTTCTCGGAGACCTGGCGCATTCATTACAAAACACCACCTGAAAGAATGGACAGCAGCCCTCCCCTCACCCCCCCAACCCACAACAAAGAGTTAAGAAAAGGGGGGGGAAGAACTACCTCACATTTCCACGTTTATATATTACATCCAATTATCCATCCAATAGAATATCATATACAATTATTTATTTATTTATTTATTTATTTATTTATTTATTTATTTATTTATTTATTTATTTATTTATTTATTTATTTGTCACCCAATTAATGAATTCACACTACTCTACTCACACTACCCATTACTCACTACTCAAACTACTAAAATATAGAACATCTTACCTTGAAAGCCTTGTCAGGGTCACTTTAAGTCGGTGTCGACCTGATGGCACACAGCATGGTCGTGCACGCACACACACGCATGCATGCCCGCATTTCTTAGATCCCGGGAATCATGGCAACCCTCCCTCTATTCTCTTTCCCTCAGTCGTCAACTTTGTTAGAGCTTTCTGCCCAAAGTTCCTTAAGTGAGGGTGCAATCCAACACGCTGTTGCCAAGTGGGACTTACCGTACTTTTGAGTTTTTAAAAACGTGTGATGCAACTGACTGTGTATCTTCTACAAGCTAATCGGTTGACAATGGTGTGGACTGGGAGTAAGGCCCATTGAATTAACCGGGTCCAGCTTCTGAGTAAATTTACATAGGAGTAAATGCATACATTATGTGTTTCAGCACAGATGTATAGCTATCCTAATAGAGCTTTCCAGGTAAGTGAGATATATAAGGACTGGTTTTATTCATGCCATTCCCACCCACCCTGTGAATTTCCGTGGCAGAGAAGGGATTCGAACCCTTATCTCCTGAGTCCTCGCCTTCAACCACACATCCAACAAGCGAACCTCATATACCTGGAAGTCAAGCAGATTTCAGTGGGACTTTCTGTTCTGTGTTCGCCTTTTGTGACTCTAAATCTGCTAACTTCGAATGGGATGTTTTTAAAATTTACTTCATGCTAAATGTGTTTAGGATTGGGCGGCCCGGCTGTTATCGTAGATTAACTGAATTTGAAATGATGATGATGATGATGATGACGACGACGACGACGACAACTCTAAGTGATAAGTCTTATCGTAAAGGATACGGGTCTAGGATCCAGATGCAATGTCTTCTTGTTCAGAGGCTGCCATTTCAGATAAACTACAGTACTTAGTGGTGCCGTTGTAACGTTTGAACACCTCCGTTTCACTTTTTCCAGGGGAGGGTATACCAGAAGACAAAAAGGAAACCTTGAGGAAGCATTTCCCTTCTTCACCTGCTTTATCTCAGCAGAACTGAAGGCTCTTCTTTGGACCTTAAGACAAAGTCTGGAACCTTGGAAAACAGCGAGGAATTTGAAATGATAACACCCACCCACACGTGTATGTGTGGGGGGGGTGTCGGTGGTCAGGGTCGACGTTGCCCAAGTGGTTCGCTGGAGTGTTGTTAAACTCCTGATCGGTGAAAACACGCCTGGGGTGGGCGCCGTGGCGTGGATTCTTCCAGGGAGTCACGGGAAACGGCGCTCGGAAATCTATGGTGAGAGGAGACCTCACGGCGGGGCCCTAAGAATATCTCAACGAGGAGAACACGAAGAAGGAAGGAAGGACTGCTAAATTGGAATTACTAAAAAAAATTTTTTTGAAAGGGGAGTTTCTCTTGTCGCCCTTTCCATTTGTTATTTCAGAAGATGTAGCCCAAGACTACTCAGAAGAAAACAAACACAGGAATGTGTATGTACCTCGGCTCTGTCCTAAAAAAAAAAATGACCAGGATTCAAAAGTTTCAGGTTATCTTGGACTGACTGATCGGTAAAGCCTGAAAGCCAGGAGGGCCCCTCCAACACAGCTACAGTATATAGGGCGATCGGGTGTCTATACTACAGAGGGAATACACAGAACACGTACGTTTGCTTTTCGAAATACTGAGACCATGCCTTTTTGTAAAGACACGGTACCTATATTGGAAGACAAGCCCAATTGCACCCCTTGTGACACGAACTGCCCCCCCCCGCCCACACCCTCCGACGTCCTGGCTGAGAGCCTGGGTTGATGTATGAGGCGGAAAGACTGGCAGATTGAAGAGATCGAGGGCAACACACACACACACAGACACACACGGAGACATACACCCTGTATCGTTATTTTGTGCTGGTACCTATCTGTGTGCCATACGTGTGCTGTGGTTTCCCATGTCTGCCGCACGAAATTCCACCCTCCACGCTAAACTCCTGGATTCCCTGGTCGGGCCTTGTCTTTTCCTGGTCTCGTGTAAAGGGACTGGCCCAAAGTGTGTATTTCCCCGTAGTTTTCCCCTCCTCTTCTCTCCCCTGTCACTTTTTATAAGAGGAATTCAAGAGCCTTCAACTAGATTTTCGAGGAACCGCTCCCTTTTCTTCTCACAGTAGTTCCCTTTCAGAATCCCCTTCCCTTGCATAATTTTATTATTCTTTATTTGTAGTTTCTTTCTGATAACGCAGTTTTATTCTCCGTGTGTGTGTGTATGTGTGTGTGTGTGAGAGAGAGAGAGAGAGAGAGAGAGTTTTCTCCTTGGTGATTCTCTCGGCATTGTGTGTGTGCCTTTGTCCGTGCATCTGCTTTGAGTCGTCAGCTACCTGAAATATTCGATCCTTGTACAATTTAATATAAAACAACCCCGTGCTGTTATTAACTGAAACAAAAACTTCGGGCAGATTCACTCTACTGATGTTTTACCAGCAGCTCATGGATTAGCAAGCTTGTTCCAGTTGTGTGGTTCCCGAGTTGTAAATAACTTCTTTCTCGAGAACCTACTATCAGGATCAGAAATGCAAACCCACACATACACCCAAACACAGAGATCGCGTTTACACGCGTGTACGGCCCTGTGGTCGCGCTAAAATGCACTTTCTCGGCTTCTCGCTAGTCTTAATTTAATTTGCCCCGCCGGTTAATGAATAGCTTCATTGTAATCTAATATCTCTCCCTGGTTATTTTGATTTATTCTGCATTTTCAGATCAATTACGATCCTTTAATTTAAAAAAAATTCGTAACCGCTAACGTAAGAACAAGGAGAATAAGGACCTCGTAGGCTTCCCAGCCGCCGCCACTGCACGGCACGGCGGAGGCGAGGCGAGGAGAGAGAGAGACGCGCGCACACGTCCTTCAATCTCACTCGATCACTAGCGTTGACGTTTCCCCGGTTAGCCTACTCGCGTTTGCAGAAACAGGACATTCTCCCAGGAAATATCCCGGGGCGCGCAGTTTGCACACTAAAGAGGAACACACGTGATGCTCCTTTCGGAACGCAGGGAAGGTCTTGGAACCGGCGGCAAATGCGATGGGGCAGGATCCAGACCGTCTCGGCAAACCTTTCCTACGCGCCGGAGCCGCTTTTGAGGAGGGAGCATCGTGCTCAGGCCAGCAACACAAGGAGCTTCAGATTCCGCTCTTCCATCCCGGCCTCTCTGTGCTGGAAGAGCCGCTGTTCTGACGCCCCTTCAAACTCCCTCTCTCCCCCCCTTCTCCTTTAAATGCTGTAAATTTCCCCGGCTGCTTCGCCCATCCTAAAGTGCACTCGGGTCCCTAGTCCCCAATTCTGCAAAGGGAGGAAGGGCTGATCGTGAGCCCCCCCCCCAATTCCCCTCCCCCGGTGCCCGATGCACCAAACCTGCCTTGAATGAATGGCTTTGCTTTCAGAATCGCTAATAGTGACTCAGTCCGTTTCCCTTTTTCTTTGCTCCTTTTGATCCTCTCCACTCTTTGACCTTCTTTTGGCTCAAGGGACAGTAGGCTCTGCCTCGGGGGTGGGGGGTGTATTGGGGGTGTGTGCTGGAAACAGTCCCCAGCTTATCTCCTTTCATCAAACCAGCCCCGGGCCCCCTGCAAACCGCGGGGCCAGTAATTGCTTTTTTCAGGCAGCTCAGTGCGGACTGGCGAGCAGCCAATCAGCGCCTTGTTTACACTCGGTGATGGACAGCGGGCTGGGGGATTGCCAACCAATCAAGGCATCTCCTGGAAGTGGGGAAGGGAGGGCTGGAAGAAGGGGGGGAGAAGAAACTGAAGAAGGGGTGGTTAACCTGTTCGTTGCCGGTACGAAGTCGACTCTTGTGGTGCGGCTTGCGCGTGGAGAGTTTACTTACTAAAAATAGATTTTCAGAACAGAGAATATATTTAGTAGATAGAAAGAGGAAGCCTACTTATAAGTAGCATGGCAACCAATCGAGAGGTGCATATATTGGCGTACAGAGCAATCTAGAGGAGAACAGTTACTCCCCCCGCCTCTTTTCGAGCGACTGCTTTGGAAGGAGCTTTCCTTTGAAGTTTTGTCGAGGGTGGGTTTAATGGCGATGTGAAGTGTGGGAGAGACAGAAAAGAGGGAAAGAATGACTGTATAAATAAATAGATCTCGATTTATGGTAACCCACCTGGGAGTTTACATGCGCCTTAGAAGGAAAGCGTTAGTGAGAAAAACAGTTCAGAAAAGCTGTTCAGATGCTGGTAAGGTGACTCCCCAACCCCACCCTGACCACACAATATAGTGTCGCGAGGTTCATTAAAGACAAATTTGCAGGCACTAAGATGAGGCACCAGGGAAGATCTTGAGGCATGTAAAGAGCTCAGCTTGCATAGGCAGCTCGTTCTCGAATAAAAGCCGCTTTAGGGCAGGCACCGTTGTGTGCGACACGCTTTCCATACAGTGAGCTCGGCAAGACTGCCTTTCGATAACGCCAGTTCGGGCAAAGCAAAAGAAGGAACAAGAAACACCCCCACACCACCCATCTGGCGTCCGCGAGAGTGTGTGTGTGCGCGCGCGCGCGCGCGTGGGCCGGAGCGGTACTCTGGCAGCACTCGCCAAAGTTCCCCCCCCTTCCTCCTCCCTCTGCTACGTATCCCCCATTCAGCGAAGCGAGGAGAAGCTGCGCGAGGGGAACTGCGCAACTGTAGGGACTTGAATTAGGCGCCATTGGGTTGAGTAGTAGCCCTGCTGCTCTCTGATTGGCAGCTCCCTGGCCCCACGCCAGCCTATTGGGAAGCCTGTTTACGCAGGGAGAGTGGCACGAGCTTATTACCGTAGAGGACTGGGCGTCCAATCAGCGAGCGCGCTCACCCTGAGTGAGTGGCACGAGCTTATTAGTATGCAGGGAGAGTTGCTTGCAGGACTGAGCTGCGAGGTTGGGGAAGCTGGAGCCCGCGACAGGGTCTTTTTTCCTTTCTGCAAGGAGCAGCAGCCAGTGCATTTACAGTGCAACAGTCAGCACAGTGCAAATACCAATAGGAATACAACAAAATCCCACTCACTGATTTAATTGTATTGCGTTCCCTCTGTGCAAAGGAACACCCCTCCCTCCAGTAAGTAAATTAAATTTATTTAGTTTATTTAAAAAAACGTGCATTATTTGTTTTTAAATTATTATTATTATATAAACGTCAAGTACCCTCTCACGGTGGTCAGTGCTGAAATTATTATTAGTAGTGGCATACCAAAAATTATTGCGGGAAGAAGTTGTTTTGATCTTATTTTTTCTTCTAAAAGCAATTCAAACACTTAAGTGATTGAAATATGTAACAACTGTCTATCAATTCCTAAGTTAAATTTTAAACGATTTCCTGGGAAATAAGATACATACTGTTTTTAGTAAAAGGAAAATCTAGATATGTGCATGTATATTTATTTTTATATCCTTTTTGATGGTTAGTATTTCCCTGAAAATTTTGTACCCAGCTCCGGGCAGTACTAACAAACCCCATGATTGTTTGCATATATCTTGCTGGAATTCTAGTTGTTGGTGTATTTTTAATGGATCTGTGAATGGGTGCTTTGCAAGGAAAACAAACACAGGCATTGTAACCTTTAAAAAAATAAAGAAAGAATGAATGCAAATTTCTAATCTCCCACCTCAAAAATGAAATCACAATAGGTCGTTGCAGACGAGGCTCTGGGGTTTCTATAAATCGGTGAAGACTACTTGAAACTGACGGTGCTTGGTGCAGTACGGTTCTGAATTACAAATAAAAATTAAAAGACTTGGGGGGGAAAGATGCATTTTCATTTACTTGTGCGCCTGTCTGCGCGTTATGAATGTGTGCTTTTTTTTTTTAATAGAAGGAGGGTTTAGGTTTTGTCACTGCGGGAAAGATTCCCTCTAATACATAGTAGCGAAATGCTTCATGACGATGCGAGGTAAAATCCCTTCTCGTGCTTGCTTTGGTTCCGTCTGGAAGGCTGCGCGGTGCCTGCCCTTCCCCGGGAAGAGAAGCCTTCTCCAAACCGAGCGGTTGCAAAACGTGCTTTGTCTTTCTCGCTCTCGATTTCTGGCAACGTCTTTCCTCCTTGTTTTCGGATCTTTCCTAAATTTTCAAAAGCACCGGAGATTCTGGGAGGTGGTACTGTAGTTTGAACTAAATACACCGAAACGAGCTTGAAATCGCTTCGCCAAAAACTACAAAGAGAATCGACAAGAAGAATCAAAAGAAAAGATGGTGGTCGGAAGAGTCACGGAAGCCTTTCGGACCGGATCTCCCCGTGGCTCGGCTCGCCGGCGCTGCCAGGCGGAAGCTTTCGAGGTCTCAGCCCCGGAAGACCCTACCGATCGTGGCCGCTTGCGAGGCCTCTTCGTCTAGCTTGAACTGCGGAGGTTTCCGCTCCACGTCTTCCGGCAAGGCCTGAAAGCAATGTAGCTCTGAAAGCACCGCGGGATCTTCCATTCTCTCCGGGGCGATGCGTCGGCGAGGAATTATTTCTGGTACAACGCAAAACCTTCCCGACCCTGCAAAAGGGGCAAGACAGCACCAAACTGAATTAGTCCCTCTCTCCCCCACCCTTTTTCTCCTTGCCCCCAATTAAAAATTTTAAGGGTGGGGGCGTAATTCACTGGAACTGAGCCGTGCAAATGTAAAATGTCCTTTTGTTCCTTTAGAATGTTTGAATTCGCCGGTGGAGCCTAAAACCTTCTCGCCAGCGACGGTTCTTATAAAGAATCGCCTTCCTTTTGGTTCGCTGAAGACAAACCCGGGAAAGTGCTTGCAGGCGCCCACCCCCACCCCCCACCCCCGGTCCTCGCCCCATGTTAATGAATGGGATCTTGGGGCTCCAGCGCTGCAACGTTTCTCACAGCCTCATTTCGCCACCTTCTTTTTTCAATCTTCGTTTTTCGCGCTCAGCAGAACGGCCCCACGATCTTGAAGGAAAGCCTATCTGCGGTAGGTGGTGGCCAGCGCTCCTTCCTGGAACCTGGATCCTGAAACTTTCCATCGGCCTGAAAATCATGATTTTCAATCCCCCCGGTTGATTTCAGTCGGAACACTGGATTTTACATTCTGCTTTTTCGGCCAGCGAGAAAGGAGGGGGCTACATGCGACGTTTCCATTCACATTGATGTATTGAACCCCAAACTTGCTGAAGCTGCTAATTTAGCTTTTGTCTCCTAGGCTTCATCTCTCTCTCTCTCTCTCTCTCTCTCTCTCTCTCTCTCTCTCTCTCTCTCTCTCTCTCTCTCTCTCTCTCTCTCTCTCTCACACACACACACACACACACACACACACACACACACACACACACACACACACACACACACACACACACACACACACACACACACACACACACACACACACACACACACACTACCCTCGCCCATTTCCCCCCTGCTAGCTCCGAAATTATTTCGAACAGAATTGGCTGAATGTAGAATACAAATATTCTTTCTAAAAATTCCTTACAATTATAAAACATAAAATATCAGTTGTGTTTAAGAGATTATAATCTCCATTGAGGAAACTGAGAGGAGAAAAGTCCTGCCCTTCTGTAGCATTTATTTACAGGGCAAAACCTGCCCATCTCTCTCTCTCTCTCTCACTCACTCTCTCACACACACACATAGCTTACTTATCAGCTGTGCAAATATGTAGTCACTTAATACATTATGTTTTCCGTTATAGATTAAATCAAACACCAAATAGCCAGGCACCACTGTTAAGGGCTGGAAGTATTGAATCTAGCTATTTAAAATATTATTTAGTGAATGAAAAACATTTTAATTGCTTTGTTGTTATAATCAGGGCTCATTAAGCTGTATGTGTATTAAAAATGTTCTATTCTGCAATGTTAACAAATGTTACCACAATGTAGTTCTACCTTTTTTTCTTTCCTTTTCTCTTTCTCTCTCTTTTGGTCTGAAGTGAGATACAATACATTCTTTAAGCAACATATTAGTCTCTGGAAAAATTTGTGCATGTGGAATTGACTGTCTAGAATGATGTACAGGGAAGCAGAAGTGTAAAGAATCTGGGTGTTCTCTCTTTTTCCATAGCAGAAGCATTAGGTTTTCCTCATTAGCATCTCGATTACTTTGTTTAGATGGACATTTGCACATTATGGTAGTGAGGAAGCCAATGAAAATCTTAGAAGTGCATATCTTCCAATGCAACACACTCTTGCTTGGTAAATCTGGGGAGGTGGGGAAAGTGGGAGGAAGAAGGTCTTTTATGCTCTCGCCCCCCTTGTCTTCCTCTCAGCTTAATGTTACACACATTGGGCCTAAGCCAAAAAACCCTTACGTGTAAATGGAATGAATGCACAGGAAGGACCTTACATAACTGTTTTGTCTAAGAATATAGTTGTAGGATTTAAACCTCTGTCCTTGGAGAAGGAATGCAGGATTTTGCCACTAAGGTGTCTGCTGTGAAATATTTATTCCTGGGCATGAGTACAGTAATTGAAGCGCAGCAAGCTGGGCTGGGGTCTCGTGAAGGCTTCCTTTGGATCACATCAAGGCAACCCAGCCTTCTGGGATTGGAGCTATGTCTTATTCTTCTCTTAAAATTACCTTTCCCTTCCCACTCCAAAAAAAAAAAAAAAAGGCCAAAGATAAGTGAGCACACCTAAATCAGAGAACTTGGGGGGAAAAAACCTCCCTCTCTCACCCCATCTCATGAAAGAGGCATCCGTTGAGTTTACCCATACTTTCAAGCAAGGAAGAGGGTCCAAATATTATTACCAGCTCTTGAGAAAAACCTTTCGCAAATTATATATAAAAAATCAAATGCTTAAACAGTACAAGTACGATAGGAAAAGAAAATACTTATCCATTTGACTACAAGGCATATTTTCCTCTCCTTTCTTAACCTTCTCCCTAAGGTGTTTTTTAAAGCATCGGTACAGTTCTCGGCGCTTTTTCGCCAGTTCTCTGTCCGAGAATCGTCGGCGACGGGAGAAAGTTGCGCTGGGCCGAATCGGCGAATCCTTCCCAGTTTTCAAAATAAAATTTAAAAAGGGGGTTGAACGTTGTTTTTGTTCCGACCGGGTTCTTCGCCTTAAAATCAATGAGAACGCCTTGCTTAATTGTATTGGGGGCTGGGGGGGGGGGTAAGCCGGCGGGAAAGGGAGCGCGGGGCAAGGCGGCTCGCGAAGGCCCCTCCGGGGGTCTGGCCTGAGAACTGCGCCGACGGGGCTGGTCTCGGGCGGAACAGAGGCTCCCGCCGTTCCCGGTCGGTGGCTTTTCTCCTCGCCGCTTTCCCCTCGCCCTCTCCAGGTCGCGATGGCTTGCTTTCTCTCACCTTTCTTCTTCTTCTCCTTCTTGTCCTCCTCCTCCTCCGTCCTTTTCTCTCCCCTTCCCCTTTGCAGAGCATGAGGCCGGATCCCAGGCGCCAGGAGAAGCGGAGGAGCCCGGGCGGAAGACCGGCCTCCCGGTGCTGAGAAAGAGGCGCGCCCGCCTTCCTCTCCCCTCGCCTGCTCGCCGCCCGCTCTCTCGCCCCGGAGAGAAGGAGCTTCGCCGCTGCCGCGGCCTTCCCGCCGGTCCCGCTCCGCGCCCAGCTGCCCGGCCGGGGCTTGGGTCTGCTGCAGGAGCCGCCGCCCCGGTATGGATGGCCGGGAGTTCGCGCCCCCGCCTCACCTCCTGGCCGACCGGGGCCACCGCAGCAGCTCCAGCCGCCTCGCTTCCGCCGGGCACAACGCGGTGCAGCACGGAGGACACTTCCAGCCTGGGAAATACTTCCCCTCGCCCATCTCCATGGCTACGCACACAGGTCAGTGCGAGGCGGCGTCGGGGTGAGGGGAGAGGAGAGAGGCGAGAGGAGAGAGGCGAGGGCCCGGGCCGGGCCGGGCCGGGCGAGCGGGCAGGGGAAGGGGGTCGGGCCGCTTCTGCTCCAGGCGGGAGAGAGGGAGAGAGAGGGAGCGGCAGGGAGAGGCGGGCGGCCTTGGAAGAAGAAGAAGAAGAAGAAGAGTCACCAGAGTCGCCGAAAGGAGGGCGGCGGCATGGTCTGGCGGCTGCTGCGAGCGGTCCTCGGCCCGGTTGCCACGGGGTGCAGAATTATCCGGCCGCTGCCCGAGGAGCGAGCTGACGGGGGGGGGGAGGATGCCTGGCAATGAATCCCTCCCAACATTTAGAAAAAAAATAATAAATAAGGAAAGGAAAGGGGCGCTTTGCAGCGGCCCTTGCCGCGACGGTGTTTCCATTTTTAGTTTATTTCTGCATTTCCCGCGCGCGCCCCCCTCAACCCCACGCAGTAACATTAAAACGAATAAGGGGAAATAAAAGTACGAGGCGAGGAGGAGCGGGAAAAGAAGAGCCCCTCGACTGGCGCGCGCCGCGCGGGGCTTCCGCAGCAGTCGCGAAAGAGAACCCGCGCCCGCTGGATTCGAGAGGGTCGGCAGCCGGGAGGGGGGGGCGGTGGGGGGGAGGAGGAAGAGGGAGACTCGATTTTTTGCAGTCTCTCTCCCCCCCCTTTTTTTATCAAGGCTCTGTGGAATGGGGTTCTCAGTAGTGAAGGGAAGATAGCCCTTTTGTTCCAAGCTAATAACTCAATAATGATGGGGCCCACGTGCAGTTGGGTTTAATGTATGTACGAGAGGAAGAGGTTGTATATTTTCAAGTAAATCAGGATATATACGACTGATAAGGAGGAAGATACCTACTCTCCTGGCCTGTAGACCTCATATTCTCCATGGTGGGGGTCTTTCTTCTTTTTAAAAATATTTTTAGTGGCAGGGGAGAGGGTGTTAAAGTAAGGGCTTTTACACACACGCACACACAAACACACACACAACCTCCCCTCAGTTGCTGAAACTGACAGAAGATAAATCCCCCAGAAGAGGGGGGGGTTGCAGGGGGAGAGAAACCCTTTTTCTGCATTAACATCCTTAAGACATTCTATTGCATGAACAAGAAGGTACTTTCTGTCTGAACAAAAAGGCTGTTATTTGCCAGGAAAGGGTGAGCACCCAGGAGCTGGCTATGCTCTTTCAGATTAGGGGTAGTTCTATGTGCAGGGTTAGCGTTAATAGAGCGGGTGGTGTAAGACTAGAAAATCCTGTTTCTATATAAAGCCCTGAAGTGTCAGGGTGAGAATGGGTTTGCAGTGCATGTGTTAGCTTTAACAAGTGCTTGTGGTATCCTGCTAAAGACACAAAGTTTGGCAAGAAAAATCAGGGAGGTTGTACATGCCAGGTTTTTTGGCGATGGCTTTCTAGCATCCTGTTTAATCAATTAATTGTTTGGGGGGGGGATGCAAAATATTAGGTATCCCCTAGTTAAATTGTGGGATGTTAGAAAGAACCCACAACAAAGCAGACCCATTGTTTACAGCCCAAGTCCAAAATTCAGGGTCTCTTTGGAGGCAAGACCCATGTGGACAGTCTTCCTTAACATCTTTGTATATTGTGAGGAGAGACCAGAAGAACAATAAATCCACAGAGGCTGGAATGCAAAATGAGTATTTTCTTAAAGAAAGGAATAAAGCAATGTAGAGGACATGGCTCTCTCTATATAAATATAGTGTTTCTTTCTGAATTTTACAGACAGAGTTTTCAAAGGGTTTGCTCTACCCTTGTTGCATTTATTTTTGGAAATTAAAAAAAAATCAGTCCCATCCGGAATAGGAGGTTCAGAGTTAGAAACAATTTATTTCCACTGAATGTTTGAATTTGTTTCCAGTGTAACCTAACCAGCCTCTATATTTAACCCAAAGTCAATATATGTATTTCTGTCTTCAAGCATTTTGTCATATGGTTGATTTTCAAATCCTGCGGCAGTCTCTGGAGTGTGCACCCTCATTTTGTGTGTATGGGTCTTGTATGGGATATATATATATTTATGGAAGTATGGATTTAATCTTAGATTTACAAAACCACACACAGCCACTTAAGTTTTGTTTACAAGTTACTTTAAACATCTGAGGGAAAAATGTGCTGTAGTTTTTATTTTTCTCAACTCAGCAGTAAGATACATTATTGCTAGCTTGATGAACTGTGAATGCTAATAAAATTATATCTGCTTTAATGGGATTACAATTAGTACATGGATTAAAAAGGATGGCATGAGGTAGACCAGAATGGGTAGAAATTGTTGACTGGGATTGTAAACATTTCTTTTTTAAAAAAACATACATACCACATGTAGAATTACTAATGGGCTTTTAGCATGGCAAGATTGTAAAAGTGCTAACAAATGCAACAAGCTACACACATTTAATGGTTCTGTATTTGAGACGACTGAATCATAGATTTGCAGGGTTTTCCCCAAGTTTATTTTTTAACCAATCTTCCTGCCTGCCCGCCTTCCTTCCGCCCTACCTATCTACAAAATAGAATATGCTCACCGAATGAAGTCTTTCATAAACTGTTTGGTTCCAGCAGTATGAGGGGGAAAAAACCTTTTCAAACACAAACCCAGGCAAATTGGATGAGGAGTATGGTTTGTGTCAGTCATTGTGCTTTTCTTCCATAGTCTTCTCTTGATTGCTTTTATTTTTCCCTTCTCATATGTGTACATGGATGTTCCATTGGGAATCTTTATTAAGCTTATAATAAGTACCACTGTTCCTATAATCTTTTCTTTTAAATGTGTTAACATTTTTGGGTGGGTCCATGCCCCCCCTTTTATGTTCACACTGACAATTCCTGTGGAATAAATTATTGATGGAATCTTGACGCTGATACACAATTATAATAGAGGGGAAGACCTTTCCAGAACCAGAAGCCATAATCCGTGGATATACAGACGAGGCTATAGTGAATATTAATGAGTGGCATTATTATTATTATTATTATTATTATTATTATTATTATTATTATTATTATTATTATTATTATTATTATTATTATTATTATTATTATTATTAATTTGTAAATAACAGTACTGCCTGCCTAACATAATCTCCTTCTCTTATACTTTGAAAAAGCAGTACATTTGTGTCCATTGATAACTTTCATTCCTTTGATTAAGAGGTGCCAAAGACGTTCTGAGTATGCCACCATTCGTGATGACTCAAAAGACTTGAGACCCAACCTGTTAAAAAGAGAGCAGGAGGGGAGTGTTTAGCATATAACCTGCATCCTGATACTTACAGCCATTTTTAAGGCCAGCTAAGGCAGAAACCAAAATTAAACGTAGAATTCCAAAAGGCCGGATGCAAAGCAAATCCGCCAAGGACAGACTGGAACACAAAGAGCTCTACAGGAGAGTGCTTAATTTTTATGTCCTTTTGGACAAAATTCCACAAGGCGCACATTCATTGATCCAGCATGTATTCTAACACTCCCTCCTCCCCAGAATTCTTTTCCTGTGAAGATATGGATATCCCTCCCAACTCTCTCCTTGTATAGTTTCTTTTTAAAAGCTGGCTACAGAGACCTTGGATTTTTAAAGTTGGCTTTTAACATTTAGCAAATTGTTTTTCTTAAAGGAGAGTGCTGATAGTTTTATAATCCCGCTGTAGAAGTTTTATGGTAAAGCGCTGTTGTAGTAACCTTGTCACTAAAGGTGCAATTAAAATGTTTTGTCTCATTATTTTTCGTGTAGTATTAGATTTGTGTGTGTGCGCGCGTCTCTAATGCAGATGGTCCATAGTCAAAGCTGTGAAAATTATGAAGAGAAAGAGAAAGAAAGGGACAGAAAAGGATATTAGCAGCATTAGTCATCATTACTCCTGCCCGAAGCTGTTTGGATTTTCCTATTGTTGTTGGCTCTCATTTAGTTTGTGAGTGAGAATCTTACCAAGAAGGCAAGCAACTGGAAGACCCAAATACTGTCTCCCCAGCACCCTGGCAACATATTTGAATCTCGGGTGGGGTTTTTTGTTGTTATTTTATTTGGGGGGGGGGCATTGAAGATTGACTGGAAATTTGACATACCTTGTCCATACATGTAAGTAATGAACAGAATTGGCCAGCGTAGGTTTCTTAGAAAGAAAAGAATGACGACCTTCAGGAATGGACTCTGGCTTCCACTAGACATAGTGAACCCCTCAGAACAGTAATTTCTTTTGAACAGAAAGTTTTTCAATAATCTTAAGCTTGAAAATGTTTCACAGCAACAGAATTCCATGGATATTGTGGTAATTTGAAATCCAATGAGAGGGGGTGAAAAATCATTCCCTGGGAGGAGGCAGAATTTGTGTAAGATTTTACACACACCCTGCTCTTCCTGCGGTGCTCCCCTTTAAAGGAAAAAAAACCCATTTTAGTAAATACCTCATTAACTATGTGACACCAGTGGATGTTTCTGCAACATAGTTACTAGCATTAAATAGGTGCTAAAGGAGTTACTGTTCAAAGGCATGTTTTAAAGACTCTAACCATCTTTACTTATAAATGACAAGTAGCATGAGACATCAAAGGCAATGCAGAGATAACAGCTCCGAACTGCCAGCGTTGATCTTTTGCACAGGGACAGGCACACATGGTTATGCAAGGCAGTTGTGGTTGTATGCGAGTGTGTACGCGCGCGCACAAATTAAAGTTCAGATTTGAAATGTACATTATCCCACTGGGGATTGCTCCGCCATCATGTCTAATTATTCATATAAAGAGGTAGGTTTCTTTTTTTTTTTCACAAGAGCAACCAGACTGAGAGAGTGTGTTTACGTGCATGCTAGTAAATTAGAAACAAGGCAGTATTTCCATGTGCAGAACAAGTGTTCCAGTCCAAAACTTACACTGCGGCTTCTTCAAAACAGGCCCAGCAGAGCAGAAGCAGAGGCTGTCCTAACATATGGGAGTCCAAATGCAAAGATGGTTGTTTAAAATAACAGACAGAAGCCTAAAAATATCCTTTCAGAAACTCACACTTTCATATATATATATATGGGAAGAAAAATGCCAAACCATAGAACAGAAAGACCTAAAAATATTCGAGGCTTTGGCAAGGCTCATGAAGTTAAATAAATTATACAAGAACCATTCATGGGAGAGACTCCACTTTTTCTTACAGGAACATTGTTCAAGCTAATAAAAATTATAATTTACTAGCCACCAAGCTTTTCATGAGTCTAAATTTAATTGGCCCAGTTTCTGGAGTCCATCATTTCCTGCTGGATTAGTAGATTTGTATTGGAGTTTGTGACACAGCACACACGCAGAGAGAGAAAAGTTAGAATCATGAAATAAGCATATTTTCTGGGCAAACATACATGGGGCGGAAGGTGGCGGTGGGGAAACTGCCTTGCACTCTTCCCCAGCTCCTCCTTTTCTTTTTCAAATCTTCGCTTACATTACCCCATTGCATCTAGAGTGCTTGGAAAGATGGGAGGAGACGTCCGGAAATATAGAAATGCAGGGGGTATTAGGAACGGCAGAACACAATTTAGATCTTCAGAGCCTTTTGAAACACAGCACAGTTATTTTAATTTGATAAATGATCGGGCACCTTTAAGAGTGTGTTTGAACAATCAAGATACACTTCAGCAAGTTGATAGGATGTATGCTGTCAACTTGCATATGCCATTAGCGCCGACTGCACGCATAAATAATTTGAAAGCATGGTTCCTCTCTACCCTTCAGTTCTCCATGAGATACCCACTCACAACAGAGCCCTTTACCCATTTAAACCAGGGGGTCTTTGGAGCCAACAAAAATCCCAATATTACTGGCTCTTCTCTCCCTCCTCTTTCAGGACAGACTTCTCTAGCTGAATGCTTTTAAAAACAGGGCATATTAAGGATAATAAAGGCATCAAGCCTCTCTGACTAGTTGCCACTGTGTGTTAGTATGAACGAGAGAGGGAGAGAAAGAGAGAGACCCTGTTAAGAGAAATAGCCTTTTTTCCCCTCTCTTTTCAGTTTTGCCTCATTTACATCGTTTTCACTGTTTTGCCAATTGTGTGTAAAGCTGGGGGTGGGGCATGTAGTGTGTGTAATGTGTAGGGGGAGCTGGCATTTAAAGTGCAGCATGTAATCATTAATTAGACCAAACTAATTAACACCGATCATTCCCAATAAATAATAAAATAAAACCATCAGTTTTGACTTACGGGCAAACATCAGAAAGGACTTTCATGGTAATTCATGGGAGGGGTGTTAGTGAAATTTACTAGAGGGGATAAAGAAACCCCATCTGCTTTGGACCAGTTCCTTCAGCGGTATAAGTCAATTGTAGTCCCCTAATTTCTGTATTAAAACTACCGAGCTGTTTTTGTTTATAAGCCAGATTTATACAAAGTAGACACTGGAGCCCAAAGTGAAAAGAAAGTCATGAGACCTTTGTATTTTAAAACAGTTCTGGGTTTCCCTTTGTCTTGTTGCCATATTTCTCTCTTACAAAGAAGTCCATCAGTGGAAGGGACACTATAGGTTTCCTCCACCTCCTGCATCCACCACAACTCCCTCAAATTCACCTTGGAAATATGCCCCCCCCAAAAAAAACAAATTGGGGAGGGGTGGGTGGGGGTGCTCAGAGAAAGATGAAGGGAAAGTATTGTTATGTGAGTAGAAGCTTACTTGTATAACATTGGATGTACCCCACTATCTCCATTTTAATTATTTTATATTATCCTATTCTATTTTGTTTTGTTTTATTTAAAATATTGTTACCCTACCTTTCTCTTTAAAAAGGATCCAAGACAGCTTACCTTATTAGAAACACAATATTAAAAGTTTTTCATATATTTAAAAAGAATCAATAAACCTACATTAAAATATTAGGTATAAGCATTACTAATACAGATTCAGAAGCAACAAAATATAAACCATCTCATTAAAAAAATTCTCCCAGCCAGTTAGCCCTTAAGGAAACGTCTGCCTGGTCTGCTTGTGGAAGGACTGCAAGATGGCACCAGCCTGGCTTCCAGTGGGAGGGAGTTCCAGAGTTTGGGGGCAGCAACAGAGAAGGCCCTCTCCTATGTACCCACCAACTGCGAAGGTGGTGGGACTAAGAGAAAGGCCTACTCTGATTATCTTAACACCTGGCAGGCTCATAAAGGGAGATATGGTTCTTGATATAGCTTGGATCTTCTTATTTTTTTCTTAACTAGAAAGATGAGCTTTTACTGGAATATGAATTGATTATATGCTTATATACTTAATATGAAAAGATTGAATGATTATATATTTGATATTCTCTTATCCTCTTTTCCACCCTTTCCATTGCCCTTTACCTTCTGTATTCCTTACCCTACCCTTAATAGTTTTGAAAATAAAATAAAATAATTGGGGAAAAAAAGATATAGCTTGGATCCAAGCTGGATAGGGCTTTATAGGTTAAAACCAGCACTTTGAATTGTGCCTGAAAAGGGATCAGCATCCATTGGAACTGCTGTAAGAGGGGGGTTATGTGATCCCTGTAATCAGCCTCAGTTAACAATCTGGTTGCAGCGTTTTGGGCCACTGAAGTTACTGAGTACTTCCAAAGGCAGCCCTGGGCAGAGCACTTTAAAATAATCCAGCAGGGATGTAACTAAGACATGTGTTACTGTGACCAGGTCAGACCACTCCAGGAACAGGCACAACTGGCACGCTAGTTTTAACTGGCCACTGCAAAAACCTGGGCATCCAGGCTGAGAGACGAATCCAGGAGCACCTCCAAGCTGCGTACCTGTGTTTTCAGAAGGATGTAACCCCATCCAACACAGGCTGCATCCCTATTCCTTTATCTGCCTTTTGACTGACCAGGACCAACTCTGTCTTGTCTGGATTAAGTTTCAGTTTATTCATTCTCACCAAGTCTATTACTGACATCAGACACTGATCTAGAACAGAAATTTCCAAGCAAATGAAACTGCCCGGAAAACACGCACACACATGCTTGCATGCACGCACACAAAATAAAATAAAATAAAAATTAAGATTTATTTTTTTAAAAAAATCCATCTTAATTTGGGCCTGTTTACTGCATATAGCGCTCTGTGGTCCCTGCATTCTTTATGCATTGTATCCAGACTGATTCATACTTAAAGCAGGCCATGGAGATGTCAGTTTGTGACTGGATCTACTTAGACTGAAGCACTATTGAGGCATAATTTAAGCATGTGGAACCCACATGCATGGAAGAAAGGAAGCACACGAGTCCCTCCCCCTTCCATCATCGCTTTCAGTCCTTAAGAAAGGGAGGCCGTTCTATCTGGGTAGCCTCTCTGGGTAAGCCAGAATCTCCAAAAAGCCAGGTGTTACTCAGACAAAGCAACCTTAGGGTTGCCTTCACATGTTGAAAGCAAACATGGGGCATTCCTCACAACCTATGAGATTTCCAAATACTTCAGCAGACCCTGACTAGGCCGTGAATCTGGATTTGTTCAGGTTTTCACTCCCAAAGTATGTGACAAAAATGTATGAAGTATTGTCAAGATCGGAGGTACATATGGACACCTGAATCATGACTCTGAATTTTCTTTGGATTTTTTTTTTTTTGGTGCGTGTAATTTTCTCTCTGCCTGAGCTTCCATTCATATGAAATATGAGAGCAAATATTTAATGTCCAATGTTCTGAATACGGATTGAAAGCAATGGTGAAGTCAGCAAAAACTGGTCAGAATTGCACATAAACTACGATTGTGCTCTTGCAAACAATCACTCACATGCCCCTTTCTAATACTTTGAGAGTATAAGAAAAATGTGGACAAGGCTTGAATGGTTCAAAGGACTCTTAATTCCCTAATTTACTACACACATACTGTATTGCTTTGATTTGTGGTTTATTGATTTGTGTTATTTCTCAGAATTATCCTTTGGTGTATTCAGACCACATTAAAAGAGTATTCATTTGAGTGATACAAGAAGGATACAGGATTATATCCAGTTGGTGACCCTTTGCTAACAGAAGACTTTCGGATGCCCCCGTTGGCAGAACAGGGAGGGAGACAGGATGAGGCAATTCTCCCTCACCCCTGCATCCATGGGAGGTGACACATGGGTTGCATGGAGAACTGCTGGCAATCATTTCCCTCCCCATTCAAGAGAAAAGAGGCTTCTGTCAGTTGAGGAATACCATCTGGGTGTGGGCTCTAAAACTGAACACTGGGACTCAGGTGAACATCAAAGAAACTTCCCATTTAAACTATGTGGATGAGAAATAGAAAATAACTGGAAGACAAAACCCCATCCATTTGCACATAGTAGTGCCATTGTTTGTAGACTATGTGTGAAATTCAAGGATTGTGTCCTCTCCATGTGCAGCTTCACAATGGTGCACTTCTTTTACAGACCTGAGAGCGTTATTACTGAGATTTTTTTGGAAGGGAGGAAGAGGGTTGGCTACTAGTAACATCAGAAGTCTGCCTAAACAGCAAACATTGTATTTTTATGCTTCAAGACATGCAGGACCAAGTCTTGAATGTTCTTTTAACACAGGTGAAATAGCTGAAAAGTCTAATTAGAGTGCCATAATTAATAAGATATAATGGTGTTAAAGCCTTTGAGCAATTAACATTTTCTCAAGTGACCAAAAGGGCTATTACAACAGGCCCACAATCATCTTGTAGCTATAAGGATATCATAAAAGCAGAAGCCTTGAGGGTGCTGAATTTTAGACAGGGTAAATTAGTAAAATTTACTCAGGGCTCCCTCTGGTACTCTTACAAGTGGAGTCTGTCCCTTTGTGTTTACTCTACAATGTCATTCAATGCTCCGGATAAACACGTGAAATGAGAAAGACTAGGATATGAGCAGAGCACTTGGGACTGATGCATCTTGAGAACTTTATATTCTAACAGGGTCTAGAATTAGTTTTCTCCCTCTTTGGTGTTTTTAATAGTGCAGTATGGTAGAAACTCCATTTCCCTCAAGCCTTGCTTTGCCAAAGCTCATGATTATCAAAACTGGCTGTGGATTTTCCATGTAGTTCCATGTTAACACAACCCAGCACGTAAACAGCACACCCATTTATCCAAGTCTCTGATTATCCATACAGTTTCATATTTTGAGGTAAGTTTTGTGAGTAAGGGGTTTGCCTAAGAGACAGTGGGGAGGGGAGAGAGACAGTTCTGTGCAAGGAGGTTCTTGAGTGTAAGCAAATGAGAAGGAGAGAGAGTGTCGGCTCTCTTTGGCCTAAGTCTTCCCGGTAAATTGTTTACTGTATTTCTTTTGCCTATCAGGTGGCTGCATTCAGTGCCAAAGTTGCGATTGTCTCTCCTTCCTTCCCTACAGCTGTCTCAGTGGATTAAATTATAAATCATGATCAGAAACTGTTTTTTTAATTTGTTTTTTTTTTAAAGGAGTGTGGGGGTGAAGAGAATGGCATTACTGGGAAAGCAGTGGGCCTAAACAGGTGTGGTTGTATGTTGCTTAAAAAATTTGAGAGAACGAGAGAGAGTTGTTGTTCCATTTCATTTTCCAAGAAAAGCAGCAAAGAGAGAGAGAGAGAGACCACCCTCACCAGAGACCGGTGGCTCAGAGAGACAGGATCCCTTGATCTCTCTCACACACACTGAGATGCAGCTGTGTTTGCAATGTGAGGCCATGAAGCATGGCAAAAAGGGACAAAAGCAGGCCTGGGTGGGAGTGAACAGATCGCAAGGCAACCTATCTTGAAACTTTTTTTTAAAAAAAAATTACGTTAAGATTTCATCTCAGTTATTAGAGAGACATGGGTTGAGAACAACACACGCACACACCCCAGTTACAGCCAGCCAGTCCCCCTGTGAAACGATAACCCATCATCTTTTATGGAGGGAGCTTGAAGATTTCCCCAAGTTACATTTAGCCATTTATCACTGTGGCAGGAGACACGCCCCACTCACCCACCCACCCCAACCCCAGCGCGCACGTGCACACACACACACACACACACACACACACCACTTTCTCTGTTTATCTTGCTCCTCTCTTCCCCCTCCTCATGCTTTAAGAACATGAATTGCATATTTCCCCCCCCCTTTAAAAAAGAGAGAAAATAGAAGTCTGTGTCAAAGTTAAAACAGATTTTGAGATTAACTTGTCTACTCCTTATTAGTGGCACTCCTTCTGAAGATTAGAGCGGATGGGGTGGGTGTGCTGGTGGAGGGCGGTAAAGACACATGTGTCAGGCAGAAAGAAAGCAGAATCCTGAAAAACCAAAATCTTGCCAAATTACAGCTGAGTGGTTTCATCTGTTGATTAGTTTTATTTCTTTTCTTTTCTTACTTTTTTTTTTTTTGCTTCATCTGTGGGATGCCATTTGGCTGCTCATATATGTGAGAGGCTGATGGGTTAGGGCTGAACTGACTACAGGCCATGTCTTCCGTGGTCATCCTCAATGTCAGGGGAACTCTGGACATGCAGCCACTTCATTCTTTAATTTTGGGAGGCCTGCAATGATTGGGGGGGGGGATTGGGGCTGTCCTTCAAAAAGGGCCTCCTGGCATGGCAACAGCTACCTCTTTGATGTACTGAGGTTTGTTGTCAAATGGTGAGACATCAAGGTGAAAGACCGAGGTGTAAATTTAGGCAGTTGCATGTGATCTAAAGCAGCATCTATCTGTGGTTGAGAGAGACACTGAAGCAGAACAAGGAGCATGTGATTAGGATTAGGGAGTTTATGGTAAATTGTTGTTAATGTAATAATAAATATTTGCATATGTGTGAACCTGCTTTCTCAAAGCAATTGTTTCTCAGTGGAATAACATAATATGTGTCAGTGCATGAAGAAGCCTGATAGTGTAGCTGGTGATGTGTGCCAAAAGGAAAGCTGACCAGGTTATGCATGTGGGTCAAGTCCACCAGTTACTTCAGCTGCACATATACCATTCATTTCAAGTGTAGGGTTCTGTACATGGTCTGAGGGAACGAATGGAAGCTTTGCAATGGACCTGGAAAACATTTAAAGCTGACTCCTAAATGCTGAAATGAATTTATGGCATGCATGCACAAAGTCACAATTTGCTGTGCTAGTACCACAGTTCCTTATGGAGAGATTCTTGGGCAGACCTCCACAACATCTTGGCCACCTAGCATATTTTGCCCTTTTGCCACCATCATCCCTCACCATTGCCCCTGCTGGCTAGGGCTGATAGGACCTGTAAAGCCAAAACATCTGCAGGGGCTGGAGAAGGCTTGTCTAGAAATGTATAGCAATAAAATTGAACCTCCATGTTCCAGGGTAGTTTAACCCTGAGTAATGGATGGAGGGGAAAAACCAGAGAGTGCCTTTCTTTTTATTGCTCTTGGTTGTGTGAGCTTTCTGGGCATCAGGAATGGGGACTTTTGCGAAAAGAAGAGTAAACCAAATAGATCTTTAGTCTGATCTAGCAAGGCTGCTCTTATGTCCTTGTGATCAAGATTGCCAGAGCTACAGTGAATATGCCACTTGTTCCCTGGTAGACCCATCATCACACAGGAGCTGATGAAAAAGAACTATGGCTTTAAATGATACAGATATCCAGGTAATATTGAAAGAGATACCCTTCTTCTCCTTTTGAAATTCTAATTTCCCCGCAAAACCACACACCCCCCCAGCAAATGTGGTTTGGAGACATGTTTCTTTGCAATGCTTGGGCTCCAAAATGTTGCAGATCCCCCTGTGTGAGTGAAGAATATTTCCCCCCAAGTCATTTATCTTTGCTGTTTGCACACAGTGAAGGCTTTCCATGGAAACGGTCCCTTTGTCCTGGCTAAATGCTTCATCCCAGGGTATGCTTGGACAATGGAGAACGTGTGTGTGTGTGTGTGTGTGTGTGTGTGTGTGTGTGTGTGTGTGTGTGTGTGTGTGTGTGTGTGTAGTCTTACTCTTACTCTTAGAGGGTAGTGAAATCCAGAAGGGTATAAGATGGACAGCTGCAGTAGCAGACAAACATCTGTTCCACACACTTGATGGGAAAGTCCAGCTTCTAGGCCCACAGAGATTTTAAGTGTGTCACTAGGGTTCAGTCTGGTGTACCATTCCGTGCATTTGTGTGTGAGGGAGAGGGAGAGGGACAGACAGACACAGAGAGTGTGAGAGCCACGTGGAGTGTGGTGATAGCTTAATTAAATATTAAAATACCCTGGTATTAAGTCATTTAAAGAATGCTCTTTTCAGAAGCCTATTTATGACAGCTTGTCTCTCTCAGAGCTGACTCAGCTGTCTCTGGAAAGGGGTGAACTCATCTTTGCTAGGCAGCTCCCCCTTGATCCCATCCTCTGTGCAGAGGTGAGATCTTTTACTGTTGCATTGCTGGTGGATCCCAAAATGTGGACAGAATGAGCTGCAGGAACGTAATGGTGAATACAGCCATCAATGTATATTCATCTTGATGACAATACAGTACCTCCAGCTTCATAGGCAGTATGCCTATGCTGTATACCAGTTGCTGTGTAGAACATGAGTGAGATAGGGCCATTGCTGGAGGGTTCTTATAGGCATCTGGTGGGCTGCACTGCAAACAGAAGCTGGAGAAGATAGCCTTTTATCTGATCTAACAGGGCTTTGCTTAAGGGATTGACTTGCATAAAAAGGAATCCGTCCAAATGTATCTCGTTCCCCTCCAAGAGCTGCTTTTGATGACCATCGCAGCTCAGAAGAGGAGACATTCCCATTAGCTAGGATAGGCATAGGTAAACTGAGACCCAGCTGCAGAAAGACCCCCCCCCCCAGACTAACTATAGAGCTGGCGGCATGGGGTGCCTATCAGCCTGGTACTTTGATACCCATGCTGGGGCTTATCTTTCCTGTAGAGCTTGAAACTGTCTTCTTTGAGGTGTTCTGAATATTTTACATAGAAGAGCGGGGATACAAACATATTTCAATAAATAAGCCTTGGTATACAGGAGCTGTGGTAATCACAGCAGATACGGAAATTATGCAGTCTTTCCTTGCTATAAACCCTTCACTGTCATTAGGATTCTAGGTGGAAGAGACATTGAGGGAAATGTCCACTGAACTTAGTGGTGGTGATTGTAAACGTGTATCGGATCAAGCCAGTAAATGTACAGCCTTCCTTCATTAAATACTGTAAAGGCAAGCAGAATATTGCAACTCCATCATCCCAGAAGTAAATGAGTGCAGACTTGCAGACTGACACTTCTTGATAGTGAAGTAAGGATTGTCTCTGAGCAGAAAAGAGGATTTTTCTCCCTTTCCTTTCCTTTTGAAGAGGAGACTCTCTTCTCTTCAGCATGACTCAAATCACTATGTACTCTCCAATGATCTTGTAAAATTTTGTGGTCATGTTAAAAGATGCCTTAATAAATTAGCTTATTTTTCATACATCAGGACAAATGCTACCCAATAACCATTTATGGTAACCCATGAAGGACATGAGAAGACTCTTAATGTTTGTTGCCCTTGAGGAACTGCAAGAAGTAGAGATGGGTGGGATGACATAGCAAGTCAAAATATTTGGCCACTTGGTGGAGGGTCACAATTTGTGCTGGACTATCCTAGAGGAATCAAGTGTTCTTGCTCTTTCCTATAGTGCTAGAAGCAAAGCAGGATGGTGAGATGACTTCTCCATTGATGTCATCCAAATAAACAAACACAGAAAACAAAGTCAAGATTGCCCCAAAAGGTGAAGGATGGCTGGATGTGGGGAGGAATGGAGAGGGACCGATTCACTGTCAAAATGGGATTACTTGTGCCAGCGTTTCACCTAGGGTTCCAGGATCTCCACTTTGTTCTTAAAAGAGCAAGACACAATCCAGTACAGCCTCGTGACCCTGTGCTGCAGATATATGATCCCACTGAATATTAGAGGGCGCAAGTTCACCTGTAAATACTTTGGCTTGTGGCCCAAATTTCCAGCCCTTCAGTGATGCTTGAAGCTGCCTGAGAAGGAACTTCTTAAAGTTTGAAAGGCCAGAAGTGAGGCTGGCTGAGGAAAGGGTGAAGCTTTAGCGCTGAATTTCCTGCCCTTGCCTACAGCCAATAGGGATGGGTGAGCAAAATATGTGCAAAGCCTAGCCACGTGCATGTTTGCGTACATATTCGTTGCAAAAAAAGTTTGTTGCTGCTCAAGAACAGAGCACACATGGCTTTAGTTAGATGATGATATAAGCAGACAAGCCATCTCATCTGGTTGTAGTTACTCATGCCAATAAGTCGATGGTATATATGGCCCATGGTATAAGGATGGCTAACTAAAGAGCAGAACATCCCTGAAATGTTTGTTCTCTTGTGGCTCAGCTAAATTAGAATTTATGTGTGGTAAACACTGTTCCCCACAACAGTTTGTTTGTTTGTTTGTTTGCCCTGCCTGTTTCCTCAAGAGAGCCCAAGGTAGCTTACCAATATCAAAAATGAACAGTATAAAACTGTAAGGGGAAGAGGGGAGACACACAAGCAAAAACAACTCTTAGACAGCGAGCCACTGAGAAAAAGCCTGTTGCCATATTTTGGAAAGTCTGACCACTCTTGGGAGGCAATCCTCTTGGGAGGCAAAAGAACACCGCTGGCCCATTTTTTTGGAGAACAGAGTGGCTTTTACAGAGGCAGAAACTGGCCACTTTTCGCATAGGCTACAATCATCATCATCATCATCATTTTAGAACTGCAGAGACGGAAGAGACCCTTTGGATCTTCAAGTCCAGTCTCTATCAAGGAGGCCCAGCGAGAACTCGAACTTCTAACATCTGACTCATATCTAAACCACTGAACTATCCAGCAGTTCTTACTGTTCCACTGGAAAACCTGGGGTCCTTCAGAGGCTTTGGCCTACACTCCCATTAACCCGACTCACCATAGCCAGTGGCAAAGAATTGTGGAAGCTATATTCCTATTCATTTGGAAGGCCAGACATTCTCCATACCTTTCCTAATGCACACTCAATATTGTTTAGTAAAGTGCTTTGTGAATCTGTCAGAGAACGTGTGACCCAGCCACATTGTCATCATATCTCTGCGGTTGGCTCTACCACCTCAAAGGCTAGGAACTCCCTTTTTCGAGTGGAAGAAAGTGGTAGGGTTGTGGAGCATCCTATATTTAAACAAGCAGCCGATTTTTTAAAAAAATGTAAAAGGGACACTTTGTCCAAGGCCTGTCTTTGCCCCCTGCCACCTCCTCAGATGAAAAAAGGGTCTGTCTGAAGGCCACTGGAAGTGAGACACTTTAAATGGCTCCCTTTTTAAAAATAAGATCTCTGAAAGGGTTTCACAGCAAAGAGCTACTTAAGTTTAGTGGGTTGTTGGTTGCTTTTTTAAAAAAAAATTAAAACCTTACATGAGGTGGAAAGGGGCGGGTGACAAGGAATTATCAAAGCAGGCTGCATGCAATAAAGCAAAATTTATAGGTGTGTGCCTTCCAACCACCAGTAAGATAAATATTGGTTTTATTCTGTGAATCCCACTTCAGCTTTAAGAGGATGGCGTCTTCCTTGCTCAGTTATTTGATTACATGCAGGTAGACCAGTGAAAAGCAAAGTATAAGTGAATAAAATATAACCAAATTTGGAACAGTGAGGTTTAATCGGGAAAGGCTACAGATGTAATTGTTTCTGAAGAAGGTATTGCTTATGTATAAAACAGAGTGGATGAATAGGAAATGAGAAACTCCCATCTCTTGGTCCATGTGAGTAAGAATTGATCCCATTCATCCTCAAAACACTGAATGCTTCAGAAAAGTTAATATAACTCTGTAAGAAAAGGGATCTGAAAGCTACTGCCTCTCCTCCTAAGGGTTTCGCTTTCTTTTTAGATATTTTGTCATGTCTGGCAGGAATAACTATTCCTAGCCTAGTTTAATTTTTGCCACTGTAAATCAGATTCTTGGGATTTGGACTTAATTTCAACCTATTCCTGCTGAATGAGGTTCCATAAACTAACCGTAGTATAGTACAGTTAAGAAATCGTAATCAGGTAAGGCTGTCCAAGAAAAGTAACTTCTCCAAGCTTTTCTCACAGCCCATTCCGAATCATATCCTTCTGTGCTGGGAACTCAGGACTGGAATGGATTTGCTGTAAATCAAATGGATTTAAATAACGATTTTAATCATGATTTATATTTTTTTTAATTTTTAAAAAACTTTTTAAAATATATATATATATTTTTTTAAAAAATGTGATTGAAACAATTTGATTTTTAAAAATCTATTGCTTTTTATCCACCCTGCTCAGGACAAATACATCTGATATCCTCTGAAGAGGACAGGATCAATGTTTCCTCTCAGTTCTGCTGGGAGAGCCAGTATGAGTACAGTATGTGACTGGTTAGACATGGGGTTCAGATCAAACTATTATTGTTCTTCAAGTCCAAAGGCCAATAATTAACTCTCATCCTAGCCTGTCTCGGATAGTTGTTGCCTACTAGTACACTGTGCATGCGTGTGTCACTACACCCTCCACCTTGGGTCCTGGGGGACAGTCGAAGGAGGACAGTATAAACACCTTGTCAAATATAGTGCTCCTTGGTTCCTACTCTTAGACCACAACTGCACAAAGTCTCCTAAACAGGGACTGCAGTGGCAGTATCAGCGTCAGAGCTGCTAACAATCTTCATGAGTTAAAATGATCACTCTCTAAAATCACAAGCAAAAGTATTTAAAATAACAAATGACTGCTAAAAGGCAATGAAAGCAATGCAAACAAACAGCAGTAGAAAACACATCAAAAGCTTTCCTGTGCCATGAAAGCTTGTGCAAATCAATATGTTTATAAATGGCCTCTGAAAGCCAAGAGTCCAGGGGACAAGCAAATGTCTGATAGAAGGTAGTTCCATACCTGGGATCCGGCCACCAGGAAAACCATGTCAAGTGTAGCAGCCCTGCAAGTGGTACTTCTCAGGCGAATGACAAGTAAAACCTCTCTGGGGGGCTCTTAAATCCTGAACACATCAGGATTTGTGCCTGAGGGCTTGCCACCAGTACACACCTGCATGGCAGCACCCAAAATACTGTTGTGTAGTCCTCCCTTCCACTGACCCCGGTGGCTCAAGTGGCAATGATCCCACTGTGGTTAAGTCCATTGACATCCATTCAGGCAGAGCGTGGAACATTCCATAGGCCAGAATGTCAGTCTGTTTGTAGAGCTCACGCCAGGCAACTCCTATGTAGACCCTTTGCTGTGATGCATGCAGGGAATACAGTAATGGCATCTTTTCTAAGGCAAGGCTTTAAGACACAAATGAGAAGGGAAAGATTTTTTTTTTGGAGGAGCCAAAGAAATGGACCAGGACACATTGTAAAAAGAGCCCAGAGAAATACTTACAGCAATAGCTGCCAGTGGCTCCTTGCATGGAACCTGTCATTAGGAATGGACAGATGTGAGTCTGAGTGTACCAGGGGAAAGAGGGAAGCAGGGTGAGGGGCAGGCAGCATGCTCTCCTCACCTCTTAAATGCCTAACAGAGAGTCCCCAGGCCCACAGCTACAGACCCACCCTATGGGGTATTAACCTTTCTCTAGCTCCAAGGATAACAGAGGTTGAAGCTCTAACTGGTTGGGTCATGTCATACATGTAGTGGTTCTGCATTCAAATCCAGGGCATAAACCTATATGAGGAAAATCCTCCCACTCCATGTGTATTGGTTTTCTCTGGAGGAGCACTAGGCCAATATCCTGGCTCCTGCATGGGCTCCCTTTTGTGCATGCCTTCTCCTGGTAACTAGTGAGAATGGTTTCTACAGACAACCTCTTTTGCCCAGCAGGCAAACCAAGAGACTTCCCGGACACACTCCATCCCCAATCCTCTCTGATAGAACTTAGTTGCAGTGGGAAATGAGCTTTTCAGAAGGCAATTAGCAAATGCAAGGTGCGATAGGATAGGCAATTTGCAGACCACACGATTATTGGAACTGTAGCTCCCATTAGCCCCAATCAGCACTGCAAAGAGTAAAGAGCCATGGGGATATAATTCAAAACATCTGGAAGGAACCTGCCCCATTCATCCATTGGTTCTCCCTTGGAAATGTTCCTTACCATTTCTGTTAGCATTTACTAATTTGGAGGAGAAGGAGTCAAGTATGGTCCTTGATCTTCAGGAGGCTCCTATCTGTGTTGGTGAGTGTGGAGATTCACAAGCAGAGTGGAAAGACAAAAAGATCCAACATTGTTTTGTCCCCAGATGTGTTCGTTCACACTGCCTACTGTAGAGGTGTGAAACTTACCAACCTCACAATAACAGCAGTTTTACACCTGATCTTCTAGAGTGTGAACAGGGTAAAGAAGGGAACAGGGTAAAGAAGGGAACAATCACAAGCTGGGCTGGTTTAAGAAAATGCACAGATGTGGTTTAAAAGTTTTTTTAAAAAATCCATTGAATATGAACATCCCTCTGCAAGATACGGTTCTAGGTGGTTGGTGGCACTTTTGTAATATAATTGGCAGCTGAGAAAGCAGAGCACTGGTCAGCTATCAGATGGCCGTCTCTGGTCAAGGCCCACACAGGCCTTTCCTTGGAATTCTTCCCTTGGATTTGTTATCTGTATCTGAGATAAATGAATTTGTGCACACACTCACACCAATGTGCACATGTACAAAGAACAGTGGTGAGAATGATCCAAAGTGTGTCACTGAAATGCCTTGAAGGAGTAAATCCTTCACCTTTCAGTGAAAGGAAATTTGATGGTTACAGACCCATTATTACTAGTGAACCAGATTTGAGCTCCTGAATCTAAGCTAGTTGTTTTTGACTTTTTGAGAACATTTTGAACAGATTTTTTTTTAAAGTTTCCTGATTTACTTTTTTTGGATTCCCTACCTGCAGAAAAAAAGAGGAGTGAGCAATACAATGAATAACATGATGTATTCATTGTATATTTAAAAGCATGATTGTAACACTTATGTTAACTACTTATTTTTATGCTTGTGCAGATGGGGAATTACTTTAAAAAAGCAACTTTCCAAACTTTCATAGGAAATAATAGAATATAAGTGGGTGCGTTAGCCTTTCCATAGCCTGGTGTCCTACAGATGTTAGAATGCAACACAGGTGAGACTACAACACTCCTTAATCTCAGCCACCACGACCATTGACCATGCTGGATTTGGGTGATGGGGATTTTTTAAACCCAACACATTTACAGGTACCAGGTTTGGGAAAAGTGTACAGGAATGAGCAATGATGCTTCTTTTATCCCATTTCTAGCATGTTGGAAAGATGATTATCTGACTCCAGCTTTAGTGGGTAGCCTGTCTGAATTATGTACATCCTGTTTTTAATATTTTTCTCCCATCAGGCTCCTGAGAACACTTTATAGTTTGGTTGCCAAAGGAGTTCAACTTTGGGCTTTTAACCATTGGCAATGATCAGGATATCTATTTTGCATTCTCTCTCTCTCTCTCTGTCAGAAAGGCGACAGATTGCAAGTGGCACTTATAACGTACAGACTAGGTTGTGATTACCCATTGGATAACATTTTAATTGTGCTTCTGGCACTCTGTCAAGCTAATTTGAACTGCATTTCAATATTACAACATTTATTTGGGGCCATAACAATATGGATTAATCTTAAATTATAATACAGGGAAAATTCTGTTGCACTTATTTCCTATTTGCCAAATATTTAAAAATGGGGTCCTGACAGGAAATTAAAGGCGGGGTGGGTGGGGTGGAAGCAACCTTTCCAGCCACTATGAAAGCACAGATGGGACGGAGAAGAACAAGAGGAAAAGGACACACATTTATTAAAGATGTGGGCAGCACTTCTGATTACAAAGCAGGAAGTAAATAAAAGTAAGCTTTTCTCATGTGGTTTCACTTTTTGGTCTCCCTTTTTAGACTGCAGTAGAGGGCAAGGCAATGACAAGCCACCATCCAGACTTAAAGTACTTAGTTTCACTCTGCAGTGAAATTAAGTGCTGTATCACACAGCAAGGTTTATGTCTAAGCAAGTGGTTTGGAACCTCCGTGGGTTAAAAGGGCAGGCTCACAATTTAATGGCTTCCAGCAACCATTATAAGGCTGTAGGTCTGCAGCCATGATTGCCCTAGTGTTAAACCCGTTATCACCGTCAAACTGTGGTGGAGGACCTCCAGCCATAGTCACATGGTTTATACATTACATTGGTGCAATATCCCAGTGATGGTCAGTTCTGCACCTTGGGCTGGATCTGCTGGGAGTAAAATTGACAGGTTTTCTGGTTTCACAGCATTCTTTCCAAATATCATCATAGGTTCAGAGATTATGGTAGCATGCTCTGTACGGAGGACTTCGACACTGTATGCGAATCTGGAGTGTCCTCTCCAGAACATGAAGCCTGGATAGAATAATATGGAGGATAGGCTGTTACCCAAGCAGCAAATCCCCCCTCTCCACATTGCTGAAATAGTCCAATGGAAAGGCAAGAGCCAATACAACTGGTTCCAGCGATGTTGCAGGAGTTGCCAGAACAACACAAACTGCCTCTGGGACTCCTGAAGCCTTTTCCATCGGTGGATATAGCCATAAGGCAGTGGAGGTTTGAAATCAGAGTTTTCCTTCTCCTAGATGGGCTGCCTTCCCAGGCTAACGAGTCCCACCTACCCGGACTGCTCCCTCGCCGCATGGGTGATGGAGGTGCCTCCTCCTTCTCTTCATGGCGTGGGGGTTTGGGATCAAAGTTTTCCTTCTCCTAGATGGGCTGCCTTCCCAGGCTAATGGGTCATTTCCAAACACCACTAAAACAAAACAAAACATGCCATACATTCAAGTATTATGGATTATAGAATGGGATGTGGATCTCTTCTGAATGAAGTTCAATTTTTTTTCACTGTTATTTTATTTACTAATATTTTAGTAATTCCTTTGGGCCAGTAAGTCCCCAAGATAGCTTACCACATGGTCCTGCTAAATTTGATCAATAGTTCCTATAAAGCTGCCATCAGATACTCAACAACAGTCAGTACGACATGCATCAGAGAACAAGGTGCAGCAAATAACAGATATCAGATCAATTTCCTTTGTTCAACCATCACAGACTGACAGCACAAACCTGTCCGTGTCTATTCAGAAAGGAGTCCAACTGAGTTCTGAGGGACTTACTCCCAAGTAAATAAAGAAAATAGGATTGTTAACCTTAAGGATGATTTTTTTAATCTCCCTTTTTCCAAAAAAAAAAAAAAAAAAAAAGCACATGGTGTTATATGTGAAAGTCCTGTAGTAATATATTTCACAGGTCAAAACATGATGGGATGAAGATAGACTGGAAAGATTAGACAGTTGCATTGGCTAGATAGATGTAAGCAATGTTTGAATATGCATATGGTTTCTTTTCCATATTCAAGGCAGTGTGCATAAAAGTGCAATGAAAAAGTAAAGTCTGCTAGCACTTTTGCATAATTGCAGCCTGCTTCTGTCACTTGTTAATTTGTCTGCTGGGAAAGACCTGGCCTTCCTAATATTTCTTTAGTTTCTGAGAAGGTGCCTTTTTAAGGGATCTGTGGCTGCTTTGGGGTTTCATGCCAAGAATTGGTGGCAGACTCTTTATAACGGGGACTTGGGAGATCAGGTTCAAACCCCTACTGAGCCATGCAACTGATTGGATGATCCCCTCTCTCCCTCCGTCTGACCTGCCTCACTGGGATGTTGTGGAGGATAAAATGTGGAGGAGCAGAACTATGTACTTTGAACTCACGGGTAGAAGGACGGTATAACAAATACAAGAAATCAATAAGAAAGTGCACTAAACTGTTGTTTGGTGATGAAAATAAAGCAGCAGGAAGCCTTGCCGGTGTGTGTGTGTGTTGAGCCTTGCCCTCCTTATTCCTTCTTTGGTGCAACTGCAAGAACTCTTTCACTTCTTATTGCAATTAACCACAGTTTAGCATATTCTCTGAATCCTCAGCGGTGTGTAATGTTAGTGTGGCTTGTTTAAACAAGCTAGGTTCATAACCTTTGGTTTGAAATTGGCTTATTTCCAACAAAATATGAGCCCTATTCAGGCAATTAATAAACAGCCTAATTCAACAGTGTGAACAGCATTTCAGATCTATCCCTGCCTGCCACTTTCTCCATCTGAAGAAAAACAGTCTGAAGAGGAGTTAATCTGCTACATGGAGAGATTCTCAGGACAGTTGGGAATCCAAGATCTCCAATTTCATGGAAGGATTCCGCATATAACAAAAGCTTTTCTCTTCAAACTGTCTGGGGCAGGGCAAGAACCTTTTCCTAGCTCATGCTTTCAATGTATTATGATGATGATGATGATGATGATGATGATGATGATGATGATGATGATGATGATGATGATGATGATGATTATTATTATTATTATTATTATTATTATTATTATTATTATTATTATTATTATTATTATTA
The DNA here is from genome assembly GCF_051106095.1 of Pogona vitticeps. Taxonomy (NCBI): domain Eukaryota; kingdom Metazoa; phylum Chordata; class Lepidosauria; order Squamata; family Agamidae; genus Pogona; species Pogona vitticeps. Next base: position 143,146,513 of record NC_135784.1, on the reverse strand, counting down.
TTATTATTATTATTATTGTGGAATGCTCAAATAGGGCTATAGTTAATATCAATCACAGTTGGTTAGGGTTGCATGTGTGAAGCATCTGTGGTTGATGTAAACGGAAGCAAAAAAAACTTCCAAATTCCTTGTATTTGGGTCAGAGGAGAGGGGCAAAAGAGTGTGCAAGCTTGAGGTTCGCTGTAAGTCATGTTGAACTGTAGTTTCATGTAACGGTTGACTGCATCCTGTATTTTGATGCCTTACTGAAAGGTTTTGATGTTCTCCATATGTGAACATTTTGGACCGTAGAAGCAGCAGGTGAGAGATGCTTCTCCAGTATAGTTCATTGGCCAATTTCTCCTGGCTTTAAAAATATTGCTTTATTTTTCATACTTCTAGCAACACTAGAAGAGGGAAAGCCTGAGAATTTGAAATCTTGCAATGAGGACAGGTTTTTTTTTTCTCAATATTGAATTTTTATTTTTATTTTTTATTTTTTTGCGTTAATGTATGTTTAAGGAAAGATAGCCTAGCCATGATGCGAGGGTGGTGGTGTTTTCTCTTTGACTCTCCCCATCTTTCTGGGGTTGAAGAAAGGAGCAGAAAGATGGTGCCAGAGGAAATGAGAGTTGCGAGGAGTGTGATTGTACTGTAATGCCTTGCCTCTCAATTTCTCTCTGAGAGTTTATTTTAGGATGAAGAGAAGCCTTGGCTGAGGGTACTGTTGGCTAGGAGCCAGGCAGGCCCCAGGTAATTATGAGGAAAAACAGAACAATTCTCCACAACCTAAACCTTTAGGTCTACCCATAAGAGGTACAGTATGATGTCTGTTCAGAAGAGAGTAATAAGCAGTCCCCTCTTGAAGTGGATACAACCATCTTTGGAGACAGGAATGGCAGAAACCGCCCTTTGAGGCAGCGGCAGGACTGTAGGTAGTCTTAGCCTGTCCTGATTTTGCTGGCAGTGGAAGTCTGTAGAAACTGTTTGGAAGATCAGAAGTGGAGCTCGCTATGCGCATTGCTGGGTGTGTGTGTGTCACTCTTGTGATTGTGATCCCAGCTAGCCCCAACTTGTAGCAGTCCATTTTGTTCAATCAGCGGGCAAACTTTTCTCTCGCTGAGCAGAAGCCTGCATGTGTTGGGGACAAGAGTCCCTACTGCAGAGAGACTTCCCTGGTGGCTGCACTAAATTGGTCCCTGTGCTGCAAATGAATTGCTAGGTCAAGTAGCCAGCCAGAAGCCTCTCTTCCTCGCTTGGTGATAGACGGAGACGTCTGTGTAATGTCACTGCCTGTCTGTGCCAAGGGGACTGTGTGTAAGAGGTAGCTGTATTCAGGACCTTTGTCTTGCGCCCTGCCCTGTTTACTGCAAGACTCACCAAACTACTGCTGTTTTGAAATGTTCTTGTTGCAGTGGGGGAAGTGCTGGTCCTTCTTTGTAGAGCTGCAACAGATAACTTCTGGTTCTCCGGATGTTGTTGGACTCCCGCTTCCATCATCCACACAGCAAGCCTGAAACATTATTTTTCTTAGAAGGAACTCTCTATTATTCATCGCTTTGCAACAGCCTCTCTATTTTTGCCATTATCTTTACCCCAAACAGAAAAGTAACTCTTCCATCTGAGTGGTGCTAATGCCTTGAGTTGTATTGCAGGCACACAAAGAAATACTCTCCAGTTCCTAACAGCCCACTCTGATATCACAAAAACACAAAGGATGAAATAAAAGAATACTTCCCTCGCCACTTAGGACTGATGGCAGAATCTACATACAAATTGAAAGATCCCTACCAAATGTCTTTAAAGTACTGTATCTTAGAATGCTTTTTAAATGTAATTGTTGAAAATGATTTATTGTACCAAAAATAATTTTGTAATTACTGTTACACTATGTTTGAAATGTTAGTTTAGTATTAGTTACTGTATTTTCAAACTCTGATTGCCTGCCACCAGTGATAGTACTGGCTTGGAACTGGAGCCCAACAAAATTTGGGGATCCCACAACCGCCATGCTTTAGATGTTCATATCATGCCAAAGCCAAAGCAGGAGCTAATATTTGGGCCAGCTGACTCCCTTCTCCCATGTCAACTTCCAGAACTCTCTTGTCACAGAATGAGATCCAGACCCTTCTTTTAAGGAGACCCAGTAATGAATAGAACAAGAATGTTCTAAGTAGCTAAAGCTAAACAACCTTGAGGACGCTAGACCTGGAGGAGAACTCAGGACAGATGTTTTAGTATTAATTAGTGGTTGTTTCGTAGCATCTACTGTTGGGATGGTTAGTCTCATCGGCGTTGATGACAATTTTTTCAGTTTTCCAGCAGTGTGAAGGCCACATTCCCAAAGAAAGTTAGCCAAAGGGGAGGGGTGCTGTCAAAGAGATTACTGTGCTTGTTGTGTTGTGGTGATGCTGGTGGTGGTACTGGTATCATGTTGTATAGGTTGCTACAGTGGGCTTTTGTTAACTGAAAAATGGGTGTAATTTTAAAAAAAGACTTGTAATCCGAAAAGCTCTCTTGCACCCTCTAGTGACCAAAAATATTTTTAAAATAAAATTTGAGAGATATGGAGGGGCCCAGAGGTATGGGTACCCTCCAAAACATGGCAGAAGTGGCACCACAGAATAAGCCCCACATTCAGCCGACCCAAATTCACAGCCTTTCCTCAGGACACACATTGTTCTCACAGCTCAGAAAGGGGCCCTAGCCTTGAAGTCCAGCTGTTTTCATTGGACAAAGGTTCCATAGAGACTTAACTAACAAATTATTCTGGTCAATTGATTTGAATAAGCCCCCCCAGGATCTAATAATTTGTGCCTCAAGCTCATGTCACAAGAACCTCTCACCTAGTATAAACAAAGTCTCTTTCTTCTCCGTGGCTTCTGTGAATGCACACAATTGGGTTGTTCTGCGCCTGCGCAGAACCTCTCGGAAGTTTCTAGAGCTTAAAGACATGTGATTAGTAAGACATTCCCCCATGGAGCACATGCTCCGCCTGCCAGACATCCCCTCAGTTCCTTTTCGCTGCTGCTTCGGTTGGACCTATTTTGGAATGCCAGAGCTATTGTTCGATTGTACTCGTGAGATCATTTCTTTATTTTTCTTCCTTAATCAGCTCTTTTGTTGGACATTTCCCTGTTAGTTTTTTACTTCCCTTTTTGATTATGTAAATCATCTTTTTGCTTCTTTTTCCGTGGTTTCTCTTCCTCCGCCCCCCGCCACTCCTTTCCCCCTTTTGCTACCTTTTTTTTTCAAGCACTGTGTGCTCTGCATGAATAAAATCCCACTCAGAGACGGTCACAGTCGTTGTCTCTTCTGACTTGGAGAGCAACACCAGACAAACGCCTGTCCTGAGTGTAAAGAACTCACAAAGCCCACACTTAAATTGTGGCTGCAGAGACTCCGTTCTTACCTCTGGGACAAATCTCTTAATCTACTTCCATGGATCCGGTGATGTACCCGTGTCTAGAGCACCATGAGGCTTCTCAATCGGGATCGAGCCTGGCGACCCCTCCACTCCGACAGAAGGACCAACTAAGTCAGCTCCAAAATCAACCTCGACGTCGAGGGCTAAAACCTGACCAGATGATTCCTCTAAGAAAAACAAGGGTAAACATAAATCTAAGAATCCTATAACATTGGCCCAGATACACCAACCTCTGCCGGTACTTCCATCGCCAATTCTGGAGGAGTCATCTAGAGATGCCCCAGGTTCAATCTTGGATAGAGATGACCCAACTTTGATACTTGCCCAGGCTACAGCCTCTGTTGCTAGCCTCTCGCTGAGTACTGGCCTATCTCCGGCTGATGTTCATTCCAGCCTGGCCTCAGCCCAATCAAGCTCTAGATCACCAGGGCGGACAGTACCTATTCAAGTTTCTGGCTTGGAGTCATCTCATCATTCTCCCGGAAAACACCAGGAAAAGAGACGGCACATCTCCTCTTTTCATCATGACCCCCCTCACAGGGAGTTTTATTGCTATCCTGAACCATCTCGATATTCGTCTAGAGATGAATATGGGGATCAGTACCATCGATACGACCCTTACTATCCTGATGATCTGACAGAACAGCTGTACTATGATGAACCTAAGAGAGTGAGATACGCCTACCCACCTCAATATTCACCTTCCGTGTTGCCTTCACCACCTTGACATCGACACCGGTCTCCTCCTACTATGTATCACGCATCGATTCACCAAATGTCAATCCTTACCAAATCAGCTCTTAAGCACTCTATACCTCTACCTCATTCTCATCCTCAGACTAAACGGGCCAAACACTCCTCCAAATGATCTCGACACCATATGGCTCTTCAAGTTACTACATACTACCTACAAAGGACCTCCTCCTCCTCCTGACATCGAACAGCACCCAATATCACACATATCTCCAACTCTACAGCTGCCACTACTATCTCAACCATCGGCATCGACCACAAGACCACCACACCAATCACCATCTTCTGACTCAACTCTTTCCACCCAAGACTCCACATCCAACATTTCTCAAGAATCACCTTCCAATTTGCCCACTCCTTCTTATGATGTTGCTGAAAACCATCTACCATCCCCATCAGAGGACTTCACGTCCTACTCCCAGATCATCACCCGAATGGCAAAATCTTTAGAACTAGATGTCGAAGAGCCACCACCTCAGGAAAAAAATATTTGTTTTTTGACAATTTCAATCAAGATAAGACACCCCCTCTCAGCCTATCTTTCATTCCTGCAATGTTAGAGTTGATCAAACAATCATGGGATAAGCCTCCTTCATTGCTACAAATTTCCAGACGTGTAGAGAATCATTATAAAACACACGGTCCAGATACAGCCTTTCTTTCTAAACACCCCATACCGAATTCAATCATAGTTGAGACTAATCAATCAAGAGCTCAGAATAAATCATCTGTAGTCCCTACCAACTGGGAAGGATGGAAACTTGATGTCCTAGGCAGACGCCTTTACTCTCTTACATCCTTTCTGATGAGAGTCACAAACTACCAAGCAGCAATGGGTGCGTACCACAGGAAACTATAGAACAAAACCCTGTCTATTCTTCAAGTCACCCCTGATGCCTCCAGATCTGAAGCTCTCAATGTTTATGCTAAGGCCATGACCTTAGCTAAACAACAAAGAATTGCTTTCCTTCATACCACAGATGCTGCGTCTAAGGCTATGGCCACTTCTATCACCTTGAGGGGCCATGCCTGGCTGAGATCCGCCGGCATCTCAGACAATACTAGGTCAGGAATTTAAGACCTCCCATTTGACAGTGCTGGCCTCTTCAGTGCCAAAACTGATGAAGTGATGGATAATCTTAATAAAATCCGGAAGACAGCACGCTCATATTCCATTCAACAACTGTACCACTACCAGCACCCCCAGTTTCGCAGACATCATTTTTTCCAATAGCCTTTTCAGTCTTACCAACAAACATACAAACCGCAAGTCTCTGACCGGCCTTAGCCCAGTCCATCAGCATCCACAGCACCTGCCTTTCATCCCCAACAGCAACAGACACATTGACAACCCTATTGAATGCCCACAAAAAAAGGGAAAGCAATATCTATAGACCCTTGTCTTCATTTCAAACTAGATTACATCCTTTCTTTAGCTCCTGGCGCCGAATTACTAATGACCATTGGGTTCTTTCCATTATACAAAACAGTTATTTCATCGAATTTAAACATATCCCATCTTCTGGCACCATTAGGACCACCCCTTATTCATTGGCTCTCACTCTCTTAAGAAATTTCCCTTCTCCTCCAAAAACAAGTTATCTACATAGTCCCTTCCTCTGCTCTTCACGAAGTTTTTTATTCAAGATATTTTACAGTGCTGAAGAAGGATGGAGGGCTCCATCCTATTGTTGATCTTAGAAATCTCAATAAATTCATTCGACCTAAACATTTCAGAATGTTGACCCTCAATGCGATCATCCCCCTCCTTTCACAGGGAGACTGGTTCGTGCTCATCGACCTTCAAGTCACATACAGTATTTTCATATCTCTATATATCCGCGTCTCCACAAATTTCTTCAATTCCGATTCAACAACTTCTCATACCAATTCTGTTCCCTCCCGCTCAGTCTCTCTACGGCACCGAGGACCTTCACCAAATGCATGGCACCGGTCGCCACCTACCTATGTCTTCAAGGTATCACCATTTTTCCTTATATCGACAACTGGTTGATAGTCGCCACTTCCTATAACGACACTGTCAGAGCCACCCAACTTACTCTCGATATTCTCCAGGACCTTGGACTCAAGGTCAACCTTGCAAAATCCCACCTCAAGCCGTTACAGACTGTCATTTATATTAGAGCATACTTCAATTCCCTACAAGCCAAAGCTTTTCTCCCTCGAGAAAGAATCATCAAAAGAACAGCAATACAACCATTCCAACCTCTAGCCTCAGTATCGGCACATCAGGCTCAACACCTACTTGGACTGATGGCCTCCACAACTGCTGTTATCCAACATGCATAGCTGAAAAGGAGGTCTCTCCAATCATGGTATCTGTTTTTCTTCGATCCCATGACCAGCCCTCCATCCAAACGTCTTACAGTAACTCCCAAGTTTGCCCATCAGGTCACCTGGTGGATGTTTCTTCCACATCTGCTTGTCAGACGACCCTTTCTACCACTTCATCTCACAGTACAGGTCACCACCGATGCCAGCCCGTTGGGCTGGGGAGCACACTGTTGGAATCACAAAATCCATGGTCTCTGGACAAGACAAGAAAGGTTGTTACACATAAACCACCCTGAACTTTTAGCGATCATCAAGGCTTTTCGTGCTTTCTTGCCAATCATCGCAGGGCAAGCCGTACAATTAGCAACAAGACAATACAACAGCCCTATACTGCGTGAACAAATAGGGTAGCAGACACTCCCTCTCATTGCTATACCTGGCTGTCGAGGTCTGGGAATGGTGTTATTGCACCACATTTTCCCTGTAGCAGTACACGTTTCCACAAATGACAATCTACTTGCAGACCATCTCAGTCACCTCAACACCCAAACACACGAGTGGTCACTACACAACAGCGTCTTCAATCTCCTCTGTCACCGGTGGGGTGCCCCATCAGTCGGTGTCTTTGCTTCCGCAACTAACACCAAGTGTCAACAATATAGTTCCCATGCCAGTATGAGCAAGAAGTCACTCGGAGATGCCTTTATAATAGATTGGAATGACAAACTCCTCTATCTTTTCCCTCCGATACCACTCATACACCGCACCATCCTTGGACTTTGTCAATTTCGCTCAAATGCCATACTTCTCGCCCCGTGGTGGCCACAACAGCCGTGGCTCACCCACCTCAGATCGATGTCAACAGACCTCCTCCGTCTTCCTTTGATACCCAATCTTCTCACCAGGACAAGGGAACAATATACCATCCAGACATAGACTCTCTCAACTTGACTGCATGGAGAATACTCCCGCCATAAAAGACATCCTTGATTGAGCTCGAAAACCTTCAACCCTACTTCTATATCAAAATAAATGGAAAGTTTTCCTATCCTTTACCAACTCTCATAATTTACCTGCAATACCTGTTTCTCTGAAGACTTTACTTACCTTTGTCCTTCATGTTTTTCATCTCGGACTATCCCATTCAACCTTGAGAGTTTATATCTCTGCTGTTGTAGCACACCAGCTGCCTCATTCCGATTCCACTAAGCTTTTGTCCCACACAACTTTGAAAAAATTCCTCAAGGAACTCCTCAACATCCGTCCACCACATCAATACCCTCTTCCACAGTGGTCCTTACAACTTGTCCTCAGTGCACTTGCTCAACAGCTTTTTGAATATATGGCCACTTCTGATATTAAACTACTTTCTCTAAAGACATCATTCCTCATGGCGATAACATCTGCTAAGCATGCTAGCAAACTTGCTGCCCTCAGACCTGACCCAGAATTTCTCCAATTCCACCCAGATAAGTTCACTCTCTACCTTGATGTATCGTTTTTACCTAAAGTTGTCTCTGAATTTCATCTTAATCAGCTGCTGATATTGCTTACCTTATTCCCTTCTCCCTCTACACCACTCGAGCGCATGCTCCTCATGCTTGACATGAGATGCTCTCTCGCCTTCTACATTGACAGAACTAAATCATTTAGAAAAACACAACTTTTCTCTATTTTCATGGCCCTCATAAAGGTGCCCCAGCTTCACCTCAAACTATTTCTCGATGGATTACTCAAACCATCTCTCCTGCATATGAACTAACAGGCAAAACACCGCCTGAACACTTGAAGGCCCATTCTACCAGAGCAATGTTGACCTCTACTGCACTTCATCATGGAATTGAACTTACTCACATCTGCCGTGTGGCTGTATGGTCCACTCGATTGACCTTCATGAGACACTACCTGCTTGATGTCTGAGCAAAGAGTGATGCTGCCTTTGGCAGAGCTATTTTGACCTCCTTCCTACTGTGACATCCCACCATCTGGTAAGTGAGCTTGTCAGTCACCTAATTGTGTGCATTCACAGAGGCCACGAAGAAGAAAGAGAAGTTACCTACCTGTAACCATGGTTCTAGTGGTCCTCTGTGAATCCACACATCCTGCTCATCTTCCCCTCTGTCCATCACATTGTCTTTTTTTAAAAATATATATAGCTATTTGATAGTGGTGGACTCTTACAGGAACGTCTGGTGGGCAGAGCATGCGCTCCACAGAGGAACGTCCTACTAATCACATGTCTTTAAGCTCTAGAAACTTCTGAGAGGTCCTGCGCAGGTGCAGAACTACCCAGTTGTGTGGATTCACAGAGGACCACTACAAGAACCATGGTTACAGGTAGGTAACCTCTCTATTTCCATAAAAAGAGGGTTTTTTTGTTTTGTTTTGTTTTGGTCGAATCAGTCATAGTATTCAGGTTTGGAATTATCCAATTGTTGAGTTAGCCAGGATCTGAGAAATACAGTTGTAAACAATGTTCAAGTTCAAAGCTTGGAATGATGCTGATCTCAACATTTTAGGTTTGAAACTTGAAATATTGGGAGAGGGGAGGACATCTGACCAGTAGAGTATATGCTTTGCTTGCAGACGTTCTGGGTCTGTTCACTGGCTTCTACATTTAAAAAAGACCAGAGAGCAAGAGATGGGAAAGATTTCTGATTTGAGACCCTGGGGAGCCTTTGGCCGCGAGAGCAAGCAACAGTGGGGATAATTATCTGGTTTGATATTATTTGGGGGGGGGGAGTAATTTGTGACCCTTTGGTTGCTGTTGGACTATATAAGGCCCACCATTTCTCACCATTAGCTGTGCTAGCTGGGACAGATGAAATATATTTTAAGGGCCACAAGTGTCCCAGCCCCCAAATGCTTTGAGACATTTCTGTGTGGTCCTGTGTCTGTGGACCTTTGCCTCATCAGGTTCGAGAGCATCCACACAACTCTTGGACTTGTTATGAGAGGCCACTAGCGAGTTCTGATTAAGCACTTTCAAGCCAGTCTGTGTCTCAGCGGTATTCCTCATTCCCCATCTTTGCATGGTACACACTTAAGTTCTGGTAGGACATTGTGTCTTTCAGTTCACTGTGGGGTGTTCCTGGTTGCTGAAGCAATATTGAAAGCTAATCTTAAATGTCCCTTGTTGCAATTCCAGAATGTTCTCTGTTTACATTCTAAGCAGAATAGGGAAAATTTGTAGGGTTTTCATGTTGGTTTTTCTTGGAAACACTATTTCTTCAAGGGGTTTGCTCCCAGAAGGCCCTGGCACGGTACCACAGGTAGGGGTGTTTATGCTAAAATACCATCTGCTTTGTAAGTGTGGTGGTGGTGGTTAAATATTTATCCATTGCCATTCCCCTCAAGAGGACCCAGGGTGTTTTATAATAGTAAAACAAACAACATAAAAACTAGAATGGGAAAAAAAACTGAGACCTCTTCTTAAAAGGTAAAGTTAAAGGTTCCCCTTGACATTTTTAGTCCAGTCATGTCCGGCTCTAGGGGGCGGTGCTCATTCCACTTTTCAAGTCATAGAGCCAGTGCCTGTCCGAAGACAGCTTCTGTTGTCACATGTCCAGCATGACTAGGGAACACCGTTTTACCTTCCCACCGAGATGGTACCTATTTATCTACTCGCATTTACATGCTTTCAAACTACTAGGTTGGTGAGGAGCTGGGACAAAGCAACGGAAGCTCACTCTGTTGAGTGGATTCGATTTTATGACAGCAAAAACAGGGCCAGTCTGGCCTCCCATGAAAAGGAGTTCCAGAGTGTGGGAGCAGCGACCGAGAAGGGCCTCTCCCATGTCCTCACATTGACCAAGCTAGCTGGGAACAATGGAATTGCAGTTGCTGGTTTGATGCTGTTCACAGATGGGTTTGCTGTTCTCCAGAGGTCTTTATAAATAAACTCTACATGGGAAAATTGGATTCATCTAATTTTCATAGAAGGTGAACCTAAAGTAAAAAAAGATCCTGCAGTCCCAGAGAAAAATGTTGAACAGGACAACCAGCTTTCTTCTCTTTCCCTTGTCTATTTGCATCAATGTCACTTTCTTCCCAGAGTCTGTGTTAGGGAGTCCTGCTTCCCCCCCCCCGTCTTGACTCCCTATCCTTTTCGCTAAGCTGGCTGAAGAGCTTAGTGACTTAGGTATCTTGCTCCGGAGTCAGAGGTTGGAAGTTCAGTTCCTCACTGTGCATCCCAGAGGAGCCAGCCTGTGTAGCCTTGGGGGCAAGTGGCCCAGTCCCAGGGCACTCCCAGAAGAAGGGAATGGGAAAGCACTTCTGAGCACTCTCTACCTAGAAAACCCTGAAAACAGTTGCCATAAATCAGAACTGACTTGACAGCACAGGATGCTGCTGATTTCTTTTGCTAATGGTCTGAGATATAGATGCCTGTTAACTCAGAACGTAAATTTATTGTGATTAAAATGAGGCATGACTAGTCTCGCCTTTTCATGGATTCAGTTTTCAGACTTTTATAGGGCTCTGGTCCCTGTAACAAACATAGGGTAAGCGTGTGTTATCATATGGATGCCCTGATCCAGGCACCCTCATTCGTAGACATTTCCTCTTCCTCACTCCCAACATTCTGCTTAGACACAGAATGTTGCATCGAGTGACGGATTTTTTAAGGTGAGCTGCCTTTAAATTCTTCTCTTGGCTGAAAAGCAGGGCACAAATGTAATAATATATGTATATCAATAACAAATAATCAGCAATTGTGATTTGACTGTGGCTCCCTACGGGATGTAACATTTGATGCCAGAGCTGGTTTGGCTGCTGGGCAGCACCTGAAACAAAGAGGTTTAATTGTGCTGGCAGCTAGAAATGCCAAGGAAGAAAAGGGTGTTCCTCCAGAGAGCCACACACCTCTCCTGCCAGGTTGACTGGGGTGGAATAAAGGTATCTGTAAAAGATTCCACCTCCCCCCCCTCCTCCTCTCTTGTCTGATCTCTCTCTGTCTCCAGCTTCTCATCCCTCATTTACCACAAAGCATTCACTACATTTTCCGTGTTGGTTGCAATTTATTTTTCAGTCACCAGCTGCTTTCCCAATCTCATTCTCTTTCCGCACACACAGAGACACTCTCATGCCTTGCTCCTCCCATACCACCCCCCTGCTGCTCCCAACTTTATTTTTATTATTATTGTAATCGTCATTGTCATTATTATTTTGCTATAAATTAGGAGGCATAATCAATATTTGGAGAAGCCTGGTGAGATTTGTTCTATTTGCATAGACTGATGAAGTGGATGTTTCTCTGATATTCCAGTGTGTCAGAGGACTTTATGGGGCAGACTGATGGATGAGCAAGATGGGCTAAGATTACATCAGGTGAAGGCAATGCTTGCCAGGGAACCCTGTAAAAGACCCTGCTAAAGGTATACATATGATATGAGTGGGTGGGCGTGGGGGGGGGATGAGGAGTTTGTAAGCTTGTCTTGCGATGCTACTTGAGTGCTAATTTGTAACCATTGGCTTTTCCATTCCTGTTACTGTACCTGCTAAACTGTTTGCAAAAGGAAGCTAGCTGCCAGATTGCGGGTTTTGCTGCAGGCCATTTCACACTTTTAAGGCCAAAACTTTAAAGGGATTGTCTCAATAAAATACATCATTATCATTTGAAATGAGCAGGTTTTCTTAACACTGAGGTTATGTCTCCCCCGCCCCCATGAACAGCAGTTAATTATGTGTAATTTTTTAAAAAATTTCCAATGTAATCTTCCCACCATTTTATTTCCAGCAATATATCCCTGACTTAGATCAGTAGTCCAAACCATAAATCCCGCCACTGGCATTTTCATTTAGTTCTTATAGGCTTCCTCTCTGTTTCTGCCTCTCTTCTTCTCTTGTGCTCCCCTCACCCTCACTCTCACCCTACACAGACACTCTTGAATAGGAGGAAGCAACATGAAAGACTTATGTCGTGGGAGGAGTGGGCAGCTATGGCCCTTTAGAGTTCTTTTGGTCTGTACACCCCAGAATCCATTGCCATGGGCTAGGCTGATAAGGACTAAATCTGTAGACCTACATCACTGGGAGGGCTACCCTTGTTACAGATGTTACGTTAGATTTAATCTGTCATCTGGACTTCAGTTTTGTTCAGGGGTTCACATGCCCACCCAAAGAGGATCATACGGCTGGGGGTGGCAGGGAGGGGAGCGTGGGACCATGCTCCTTAGCTCCTCTCCCTTGTACCACGTTCCTGTCATGTAGATTCATCTTCCTCCCAGTGCTGAAGGAGTAGCTTCTGCATCAGGGAGCTTGCTTTATGGTGTGGATTCCTTGAAGCAGTCCAGGACCTGGCATGGGCCTGTTTTGCCAGAACGAGTGCCTGGACAGGGACTCTTGGCTTTGGGAAGCTTTGGTTCATATGGAAAGAGCTCTGAACTAACTCAATTGGTTTTAATTGGACCTCAGCATCCATAGATGGGAGCTCTCCCTCCCCTGTGCTTGAGAAATGAAACCTCCCCTTCATGACTTCTGAGTTCTTGGGATAGGGTGGGATTGGGGCATGGAAGTGAAAGGGTCTTTCATCTCGTAATACATAATTATGTGCCACCAATCTTGCTTGGGGACCATACAGCTTTCCCCAGGCTGCATAGGTCACAGGACATATAATCCCATCAGCCATGTGCTCTCCAGGCCATCTCAGATGGTCCTTCTCCCAGGGATTCAAACACCTGGCCTCTGGGTCCAATCCACTGAGCTAATACAATTCTTTCATCCCATGGTAACCCTGAACCTGAAAGCCAAAGGCCATTGGTTTTTCCCACAGTAGAGTTGATCATCTGTGGGAGAAAGTGGGTGGGTCCCTCTAGCTTCAAGGACTGTGCAAGGTATGTTTGAGTGTGCCCTTGCCTCAAACGACTCACTTTCAGCCACACAGGGAATCTGTGACAAAAGAGGGAACATATGTGCTAAAGTCTCACACTAGTATCCTAAAGTCTTAAACCATCCTTATTTGGCAAAGCCCAAAGAACTCCTATTTAGTGAGTTAGTGTGTGCCATCAGGTAAGTTCTGACTTGTGGCAACCCTTTTCAGGGTTTTCTGGGTAGCCAGTACTAAGAAGTGGTTTGCCTTTCCCTTCTTCTGGGGGCATCCTGAGATTGTGCAAGGCTGCACAGGCTGGTTCCAGTGGGGAATCAAACTCCCAAACTTTGTCTCTGCAGCCAGATACCTAACTCACTGAGGTCTCCAGCCAGCTGAACTCCTATCTAAGTAGAAGAAAATGATGACCAAGTGTTGAAATAATAACCCACATTTTAAATAATACAATTTATGTCATTTTGTAAACCTGGACAGAAGGCTTGGGAAAGGAAAAGATGCATGAACCGTTGTAGAGAGAAACACATGCTTTGGTTCAGGGTGCTAAGAGAAGGAAAATAGGGAACACAGATTTTTTTTTCCTGCATCCTTGGCAGCTTTTTGAGTCTTCAATAAACCTTTATACCATATTACCAATTCCCCCTACACTTGGAGAACTATAAACCTCCTCTTTAAAAAAATGTAACTGACAGATTCCCTATCAACTACCTGGGTTCCGTATCAGGCAAGCATTTGCTGTGTTGCAAAACAGAACTATTAGAATGCAGATTTTGATCAAGCTGCCTATTGCTACATGGAAGAGAAGTGACCTGTGCCTTATTTCTGGTTTTCTATTTTGTCCTTGGCAGTTACAGTATGTGTTCATTATTTCCTACTGCAATAGACTTAGCCGCAGTTGCATCCAAAGCTCCATTCCCCCAAGTTCTGTTTGTGCATGCAGATCGAGCACATTTGTACAGATTCACTTATTTCACACAGTTTACTCAGCAAAAATGGGCTATAGTCTGCAAAAATGTATGCCAAACAAAACTCATTAGTCTTGAAAATGATGTTTTGTTGGTTTTTTTTTTTACTCTTCCGATTATTGAAAGAGGGCAAAGATACAAGTGGGGCACTAAAAAGCCCCATGCCCTATTGTGGTATCTTCTTTTTCTAAACTTTTCCTTAACATCTCACACCTGGAAATTAATTTTACAGTACATTGGTCCATCAGACTGTCAACACTGTTTTGCAGCCCTAACAGCTAGAAAGGGGGAGGAGGACTGTTTTGGATAGTGACTTAAGATCAAATTCCCTGTTTACACATAATAATGGAACACGGTATAAGCCTGGCCTGTTGCAAAATGGTATCAGTGAACTCAGTTCTGCAAGAGTGTCATGTGAAAATTCTTTAATTTGGATCTTGGGGGGAAAAAAGAATACACACCAATAGAGAGAAAGGGAATAAAAGAATGAAGGCAGAATAAAGGTCTGATACAGTCTTCCTCTTTGGTCTTTGCAAGAGAAACCAAATACTGTACCCATCCCCTGATTAATTTGAAAAACTTTTCCCTCCATTGCTATGATGAAGAGTATTGACCTCAGAGAACATGTCTGGCATTCACTGAGATGGCAAGCATGGCTTTGGGATTTATTATTTATTGTATTTGTTCATTAGTTTCTTCTCATACCCTGCCTTTATTCCAGTGACCTTCAGGGCAGCTTATGAGGCTCTCCTCTTCCTTGTTGTGTTCTCTCCCAATAGTGTAGGTCAGATTGAAAGAGTGTAACTGGCTCAAGGTCACCTGAGCACTATCATGCCTCAGTGAAGATTTGAACCCAGATCTCATATGATGCGTGCTCTTCCACAACAGACGTTGCTTGCAGGTGAAGGATTAAATTTCAGGTGTAAAGATTCTAGCCCAGGTTTCTCCACGACACCTTCGTTTTCTATGTGCTCATATTTCTTTGTGTTTTCTGTGGGGGAGCATTCCATCATTGGGAGCACACACCTAGAAACTGAACCGGTGCCAGATGCAGGATTCAGTACTTCCAGGACGCTTAGACCTTGAGGTGCTTATTTTTAGGGTGGGGTTCAGGGGTTATGTAGCTTCCTGAGTTCTTCTACAGGATAAAGTGTAGCAACCAAGCATGCTCCATGTATTATCTCCTCAAGGGAGGGAAGTGCAAGTATTCATATTATCTGGTTTGTGTTTGATGTATCCCTGGAGGATTTTTAATTACATTGGGATAAAATGAAAATTTCCCAGTCCTTTCCAGGAAGAGGTGGAGCACTATTGCGTAGTAACTCATTTATTTAAGTAGTGAAAAAATCAAAATTGAGAAAGACACCTCTCCTTTTTAACAGCCAGGAAAAGAAATGTCTGAATTTTACTTTCTGATAGCATCTTTCTCTTAAGTACTACCACTTGTCCTCTGGCAAAAATAGCCAGCGCTCCATGAATCCTGCAAAGGAGCTGAAATATGATGCCTTAAGTTCCTCCAGAACAATGAAAATGTTTGCCAGCATTAAGAATCTCCTCCAGCCTACAAGGAATTTCAATTTACAGTATAATATTGAATTAGCTACATTATTCTCTGTGAGATGCATATGATTCAGTTCTCAGGCAGTAGATATGCAAGCCTGTCTTGAGAATATTGGTTTCAATTTTTTAAAAAAATTAAAAGTTCTAGACCATATTGCTAATAATAGTAAACCTATTACTGTATTAATAATGCATCTACAGAGTGCATGCTAAAATCTCAGAAACTGGAGAGGTATCTATTAGATCAGATTTTCAGTGGCTAGTAGTGAAACTTCAGTTTCGTTACCCCATCTCTGAATAGTCAAATAAATTGTGCAAAATTAACCAAATTAGATGAAAGCAAAATTCTACCATTTTGCCTTATTCACACACTTCATGTAGCCTAAAGAATTCCAGTTTTCTTGATACAGAACTTGAGCAGTGCAGAATACAAATGACTCTAATTAAAGGCCTCCTTATTTTTTTATAAGAGGACTTTGCTGATACACTTTCCCAGTCCTTTCCAGGAAGGAAAGTATGCAAATCTACATGCACTGATACAGGTGACTCAGGAGGCTTCTGCAATCATTGCTTATTTCTGAGCAAGTCCAATTTAAAATTAATGCGAGCTGTGCACAGCTCCTCTTCACCTTGTTGTGATGTAGACAGGAAAAACTCCAAGACTGTTATCCCTCACTTCCAAAATATTTGTCACCACTCAAAATGCTGTGCCATTCCTGCTTCACTTTGGGCTACTTTGCACTCTGGGATCATAACAGGTACATATTACAGCTTCTCACGGTGTACCTGTGAAAACCAGACTCATCTGAGCAAATGTATATTTAAAACAAACAAAATTAGGTACAGCAACAAACAGCAGCCAGAGCCGTATGTGGCTCCTTGCAGAAGACTTTAGTGATCTTTGAATAAATTGAGAAAAGCATGTTATCTGTTTCAGACATTACTGTTTAAATTGGTGGGCACGTTCCTGTTAAAATGATACTGTGGGAAATAGCTGCGAAGAAAGCAACTTGCTCAAGAGTCCTATGAAGGCTTGGTGATCAAGCTGGAATTTCAACTCAGATCTCTCCCAATATGTAGAAAAGTCACTTTTTTTAGGCTACAGTCCCCAGAATCCTCCAGTCTCCATGGTGTTTGGGGGGTGGGGTCTGTCTGGGAATTCTAACCTTTTCGACACTGATTTTGTCCCATGCACACCCTTTCCCCCACCGGTCTGGCCCTTTGTACCTTGCCTCAAATTCCTACCAGTCTGTTGTTGTTGTTTTCAGCAAGCTGCCCCATCCTTGGTCTCTGCTGTCCCCACTTCCAAATAAAATGGTTTAGTGTCTTGTTGCAGCTCAGTCCATTCCAGGCAGAGCCAGTGGATATCAAACATTTAATTATAGGATTACTGCATATCAAATAGTGTCGGTATGGTATGCATCAAACCTTCACCCAGATAACAACTTCCCAAGTGAGCCAGCTAAGCATCTTTGTGCTGGCTTCAGTCTTGCATCCATGATGAGATCTGGGAAGAGCTGAGAAAGACCCCAGCCAAAGGCTCCGTGTTTTGCAGTTGCTTGATTCCACCCTAACGCCGCCCCACACACTTGCACAATGTTCTCTTTTGCCTGAGCTCCCCATAGTTTTGTCACCTCTCCCCCACTGTCTGTTACCCGTCTATTCCCCTCCCTCCCCAAAATGATTACTCATCCAAGGAACATCGTGTTTGTGAGGGAGGAACCCGCTCTAGGGATCGCGGGCCTGGCCAGGAGGAGAGGCTTTTCTGGCTGCTTGAATAGGAGAGTCGATGGAAAGAGAGGAAAGCCAGGACAGCAACAGGGTGGAGGTGACCGGAGAGATGGATTTTCTGTGTTAGCATTCAGTGCCAGTCTTTGTCGTGCGCTGGACAGAGAAAGTGAGAGTGAGAGTAGAATTCTTCCTTGGCACTTAAGGAAATGAAAGGTTGCCAAGGAGGGGAGGAAGTAGAACTTAGATGCCGATGTTGTCTGTGGGAGGCAGACCTTGGGTGCATCTGTAAGAGGAATGTGAGGCTGAGAGGAGGGGGGTCTGGATGATTGATTCTGTGGCCGGTTGAAGAGGCCACTTTAATTCTAGTCCACTTGCTCACTTTTTTCCCCCCTTCCAGACAAATCTGCTGTGCCTTCTGCATCTGAATAGCTGGCTGAAACTTGAGGAGCATTTTGGGCTCCCAGCACAGAGTAAGATTCATTGGTGTCCTTTGGTATCCAACGCCAGTAGAGGAGGGACTGTTTCCCCTCTCACTTCCTCCAGTAGTCATCCAAAGTGCTGAAACACCTGCTCCAGAAGGTCTTCAGGGATTTAGGGTGCAAAGGTGGCTCCAGGAGGAGAGGGCATTGCTTGTCCTGGTGGAAAGTGTGCTCTGGGATCCAGCAGAAACACACCATTGGATCCTGCACATTGTCTCCACCTAGAGAAAAGATCAGGTTGCTGAATTTCAGCTTTGAGGCATGTAAGAACAACACAGTGGTACCTCACTAGATGACGACCTCGCTGTATGACAAATCCGCAGGACAGTGACTTTTTTGGATCGCATAGCAATTCGCAAAACAGTTGTTCCTGTGGGGAAATTCCGCTGGACGTCTATTAGGTCCATGCTTTGCGGACCATTTGTTCACAAGACAATGATTTTTCAGGCTTCGCAAAATGGCTGCCCTGTGTTTTCCCGACCCATGCTTCGCAGGGCAACCATTTTAACAGCTGATCGGCGCTCGGAAAATGGCTTCCCCTATGGGCGATCTTTGGTGGACGGCGAGGTAATTTCCCCATTGGAACACATTAAATGAGTTTCAATGCATTCCAGTGGGGAAAGGCTTTTCGCATGCCGACGATTTCACTTAACGGCGATTTTCCCAGAACAGATTATCGTCATGTGGGGCACCACTGTATAGTTGTTGAGGAAAGCTAATGGAAGGATGGACAGAATCCCTTTGCATCCTGCTAGGTTGAGAGGAAGGTAGACTGGGCTCACCTACTATTTCTCTGGATCTTTGTACCACTAGCTTCTATTCCCCTCCCCAACAACACGTGATTCAATTATTCCTGAGTTAATATAGTCCTCAGCAGGCAGTGTGAGTGGGGGGAGGAGAAGGTTGCCCACCTCTGAGGTGGAACATTCTGTCTAGTAAATCTGCATAACAGAGGCCCTGTTGAACACATATTTAATTACAGTTTTAAGTGAAATAATTTTAAGGCTCCATACTATACTCTGTCTCTTTCTCAGAGTCATTAGCATATCATTCTGCTGATCCTGTTGACTGTCTCTCTTCAGTTTGAATTCCTTTGTTTTTTGCCCATCTTGTTTTTTATGGGATGTGCTTGGGTGTGTATGGACAACAACAGTTTCTATATCATTTGAAAATGTGGACTTTGGAAGCCGGGTCTTTCAGTCAATGAGAATATCCAAATGTATTACTATTTAACAAGGTGGCAGAACTTTAAAGTCCCCACCCCCACAGAATTTGGAATAGAGTTGAAATCAAAACATAGATAGCACTCTTTCTGACCCGAAGCCACCAAAAGGAAGAAAAGAGAAACAATGCTGTAAAATTAGAGTTAGAACCCTCTTCCCAATCAATCAGGGTTCCAGTTTGCTTGCAAGCAAAACCAAAGAAAACCCAAGACCCCTGATGTTATAGAAGGATCTCGCTCAGCGTGTCATACTGCTGAACTCAAGGCTGCCTTTGTGTCCTTTGATGTGGTCAGGAGGAATATTGAAATGTATACATCACAGTTCCACACAAACCTGTATTCTGTATGAAAAAACCTCGTGAAAGTTTATACCCAATTACAGTTAATTATGTAATTCAGACCAGTCTGAAGCTATTTTTCTCCTATGTTTTCTATTGTTGGCTATTAAGGCTGGGTGTTGATTGTGGGCCACACCCAGGTACTTTCTCTCCTGAGATTCACAGGTTGGGGAGGTGGGGAAAAGGGAAATCCCCATGCAGGAGAAGAAAAGTGGATATAATTGGATGCCGTGTGTTTATACAGTATATGGCATTCTTGCAGGACCGTGTCTGTATGCACACACAGAGGTGCTGGTGGGAATGGTCTAAGTTGGAAAAGCAGACTGGTGCCTAGGGATTCATTATGACTTGTTTGTTTTGGAAGGACAGGGGCTTTTCACATGCCCTTGGATGCAGGAGGCTGGCTGTGGGATGTAGAGCTGGCCATGGAGCGGCTGTCTCTGCCTCTGTGCAAACAACCTGGGCATCATGACATTCAGCTGTGCCAGGAGCATATGTAACGTACTAGATGGGTTGCTTATCTGTCTTCTTCCCCAAAAGACCAGCTATGCCTGAGTTCAAAGTACTGGTATTCTGAGGCAATGGGTCCCAAATCTTCAGTTGTGGAAAGTTGACCAATCAGATTTTCTCCCTGTTTTGGTTCTTCCCATTAATTCCATCTGGATAGCCTAGATGTGATCCACTCTTATTACTTCACCTTACTTTGTTACTAACACTTCATAGTCCATTCCCAGCGTGAATCTGGCCACTTTTCCAACAGCTACACTTTATCTACTTCCTGGGCCCTGAGCCCATTTGTCTGGGAATTACCGCTCTGCACATGTAGGATTCACAGATGGGACATCAGGTGCACATCATCACCCACTTGATCCCATGGATAATGTCAGGACTTGCTGAGGGACCAGCCCTTTGAAGCAAGGTAAATCCCTGAAGCATTTTTTTTTCCTGGAAAGAAAGCAGAGGTGATTGACTCTGTGTAAAGAAAGTCATGTGTTGATCCTAGCAAGCCCTGGTAAAACACCCCCAGATTTTTAGATGGCATTTGTCCCTAACATCAAAAATGGCTAAAAGATGTGACATGTAAACAGGATTAAAACTTCCTATTCCTTTTTTTAAAATCATAATTTTCATTGCAATCTTTTGGGGTCACTGATTTTTAAACATTTTTAAACATTCCTTCATTTTATGAAATGAAAAATGGAGATCCCAAATTCCTACCCTCCACCAATGAGCCTTCTCCTCAAGAAAACTGCATCAAAAGTTTGGCTGCCGACGACTCAAAATTTTACCACCTTTTGTCCTTCTGAGGGACATGCACTACTACTGGAGGCATTTTCTACCTTGCATCTACATTTTTTGTGTGAATGGGTGTGTATTCTCACTTTCCAGAAGGGTCACTAGAGACTCTCTGTATGCTCAGAAACTCCTCCTCCTTTTTGTGACAAAAGAAAATGTACTCTGTGTCATGACCAAAAAGAGAAACCTCTGTCTTGACACACACACACACAAAGCAAATGTATTCTTCATATACTTAGAGATACTCCACATGAAGTGAAAGCAAAGTCACCAATGATGCTCAAGAATTTTGTGATATGTTTAAGATGGAATTTGGTCTGCGTATTGGGGGTTACATTGTCATCCGAGTTTGCTTGAGTCCCTTCTTGATGTTGTTTGAAAGGTTTCTCCAGATCTTTCTTGCTAGAAGAGTGGGCCAGAAAAGAAAATTTTGCTTTTCTGCAAAACTCTTCTATTTTTAGAATTTCCCCAGTGCAGATGATGGAGCAGCTCTGGTCGTACAGCCAGGTTTTGCCTTCCTTACACCCACTGGCACAGCCTGCACAGTTGTAGTGCCTTTAAGGTACCAAACATTTTGCTTTGAGGGGGAGACAAGCACCTTCTGACTGGGCTGAACGTGGAGGTGGACCTAGAAATCACTGAGCAAGCTTGCTGAAACTACCGTCTTATAATAGTTTCTGTGGATCGAGTTTCCCTTTCCCAGGCTTTTTATTTTCTTACTTTTACCAAAAGATGGCAAAGAAATTACCTTCTAGGCACAAAAAGTTGAGAAGCAGCCAGGTGGGTGTATTTTCTGGATATGATAGTTAGCTAGCGAGTGGAGAAGAGGTGTCTGTCACTTCCCCTAGCCCCCTTTTCCTGCTTTGTTAAGAAATAAGTTAGAAAAATAGTTAATGCCCCCTTCCAAAAAAAAAGTTACATCTTTTTTGCTTTACAACACTGTATATGTACACACTTACGGGGAATGCTTTCAGGATGCCCAGGTGTACCTAGGCCTGAGTATACAGCATACATTTGGTTGTGTTCCCAATACCAGCATTAGATCTCTGTTATTCAGCAGCATACATCTCAGTTGTATTCTCTGTGTCCTTGACAGGGTTGTGGATGTCTATTGTACACAGGAATAACTGTTGGTTGGCTGTTCTCCTGGTTTTGTGTCTCATGGATATGCCTCAGGGTGGGGAGGGCCTCTTCTCTGTGAAGGTATGGAAGGAACTATTACACATATACAGCTCTTCTTTGAGATAAGAAAAAGGCACTGGAATATCTGTGAAGGGTTGGCCTAGCCCGAGAATCTGTTCTCGGTGCCAGGACAGTGCGGAAAAGGTGGAATGACCATGTTATCTGAAAATGTGCAGAGTGCCTGTGATCTCTAAACTGAGCGCACACGTGGCTGGGATGAATGGGAAACACTTCCATACATCGGAGGGTGCAGTGTCTTAGGCAGGCTTAAGCTTCAGCAATTCTGAGATATCAAGTATTACATCTGAGAAAGTACGAAAACAAGCTCCGTAGGAGGGAGTCTTCGTCTGAACTTGATCTATAAGACTTGTGTTGGAATCTGTTGCAGCTTTCAACCTAGACTATCTCTCTCGCTGTCTCTCAGACTAGTGAGGCGTCCGTTGTACAGGTTGGAAGAGCTCGGTCTTCTTCTGTAGGTGCGGGTTGAGATAGCAGCCATTGCATTTGCAGTTGAGCTTGGAGCTAGGGGTTATTTCTGAGCCAGTGTTCTAGCTGCTGGACCTTTCCCCCGCCCCCCAGAAGAGCTGGTTTGGACTGGGCCTCTCCCACAGAACTTGGCTTCCTCCTCCAGCCACTGAAACCTGACTGGGAATGGAACAGATGTTTGTCTGAGCATTTCCCACATAGCCTCCAGAGGTTTGGGCCGGGAGAGGCCTCCCCCACATGGCTACTCTGAAGAGGTCACGCTCAGCCTGTGATCTGTCTCCTGGGCTCTGCTACAACTTTCCAGCCACCAGAATAGCCTGTTCCCTTTTCAGTATTGAAGCATGAACCTGAAACAGGAGTGGGAAAACCCCTGGCAGCTGTGAAGTGCAGTTCAACTATTTTCCATTCAATCCTAGCATGTCTCCACACCCGCAGACATGAACACAGTATTTGACTTGGGCTTCCAGACCTCTTTTCATAACCTTTCTTTCTCTTTGCCGTAATTTCTACTCCTCCGTATTCTGCTCAAACACCGTTGGTCTCACATGCATCGTACATCCCTGCTCCTGCCTTAGTCCAATCACAAAATGTTTTTCTTGTAAGAGGCCCATGCCAGGGTCTGTCTGCTACCTAAGCCCTGTAAGACAGGACTGCCCAGCCTTGCCGTTAGACAAATGAGGCAATCGCCCCATAGAACGGATGCTCAGGAGCAGTGGCACCATGTGTTGCCCAATGCCACCCCACTGCTGTTCATCCTGAACCCCTTATGCATTTCCCTCTATTAGAGGATAAAGCCATGTGTACTCCCTGGCCAGACTTGAGCCTTTCAGCCTACCTCGTGACTTCGGGTGCAGCAGAGGATGCTATCCTATTACCACCTGCAGTCCATGCGGCATTTGTACATGGAGAACAGAAGAGATGCTGACCTGTACTTTGTCTCAGGCAGCAAAATGTTTGGTGATAGCCCAGCTCATTTATCATTGACACATCCTTCAGAATCATAGCACAGACTCACCACCTGTTACAACTCAGCCCTTTTGAAGCATAGCTAGATAATAGTTAAATACAACATTTGATCGTTGATGGAACTCCAGAGCCTACATTATTACCAATGACTTTTAAAGTTCAAACAAACAAAATTCACCTTGTTGTGGGTGTTCAAGTTTTAGGGTGTATGAGCTGTGGTGGGTGGCTCCATAAACATGTTATACATATTATGAAATGAGTGCTTTGTATTTTTCTGGGTGAACTGTTGTTTCAATTGTCTAAAATCAGCAATTGCTTTGATATCTAACTTTGCTTCCTATTCACCAAGAAGGCAGAATTGCTCATTCTTTCATTTATTCTTTTGCCAAAAATTGTTGTTCTCTCACTCAAAAGCTGAGACCAGCAAAGTACACATTGCCTGTCTAATACACACTTCTATCCAATGTTGTCTCTGCCCTTTGTTGTGTAAATATAACAGAAGAAGGCTTTCTTGAGACTTGGACATGATGAGTGGTTGAGGCTGAAGTTGTCTCTTGAACCACTGAGGGCCATAGAAAATAGATTGGGGTGGCTGGCTGAGTCGCAGAAGGGTTGGTGGGCAAAGAAGCAAGAGGCCCAGACTTTCATTTGAAACATCAGTTTCTTCCTGATACCCTCAGCAGCAGGACAGGAACAGAGAGCTGGTTTCTGCAAGAATAGCAGTTAAGGCATCTGCCTGTATAAGGCAGGCCAGACTCATAAAGAATGTCAATCATACGCTGCTTGGAGTGGCCCTTCTAGGACAGGTAACGGTACCTTAATGACTTGGATCCAATGAATCCAGCTTGGACTTGGTCCTCCATCCACTAATGATCTGGCCAAAGAGATTGCACCCCTTCCTTTTTTTTTGTCACAAGCCTCATTAGGATTGCCAAATCAGAACTTCAAGTTAGGACTTCAAAATGGAGCAAGAATGTTTTATCAAGTTACGGGCGCAGGATATTTCATGGGTGGAGATGTGGAGTGGATATTTATAGTGATGTCCTGGAGAAAGGGATGTTTCCTCTAAGGTAAGAAGCACTGGCAACCACGTGGTATAACAGCTGATAACTGTTGTATCTCTCTGTCTCTGAGCCTTGATGCAAATTAATGTCCATCCATTCACACAAAGTGCAGAAGCTGAGTTGTCTGGAGAGGGGAGTGTTAAACCAAGGCATTTTAATATCTCTTTCTCATACCAAAATCACAGAATCCTCGCTTTTTCATACTTCCGCGGTCTTCCCTCACCAACTTCATATTTCCCTCACACAGGAAATAGGGTGGCAGAATCAGCTGTGTTCAGGTGGAGGGGTCATGTAACTTTTCTGACAGGAAGGGCTATTGTAAACTCCTGTTGTGAACAGGCAAGAGGCCTGAAGCTGCTTAGACTTGAGCATAGGGTCTGGACGTGAAATCAATGGGTAAAAGTAATAGCCCTTTGAAGTTAAATGGAACAAGACAAAGCTTGGAAATGATACTTTTTTGAACTGTTAACTCCTACAGTTTCTCAGAGGGCATGTCTACTCTGGGAGCTGCAGTTCAAAAAAAAAGTTCAGAAAAAGTGCCCCCCCCCCCAAGCATAGTTAAGGACAGTGAGAAAAAAGTCCCAGGTCAAGGATGCAGCAACAGATAGGACAGCCTGAGGAGCTTTGGCAAAGTTGGGGGATAAAGGCCAGGAGCTGGGGCTTGATCTAGTGCCTAGTCTGGGGCCGATTCCTTTGTTTAATGTATGATTCACTGGTGACTCCACTGATACAGAACCGGAGATCCTTGAGTGGAGGAAGCATAACGGATCTCTATTGCAAACTAACCAAACAGTCCAGGCACCTGTCTTGCTGAGCGCTATTGTCAGGACTTTTCAGAATCCACCCCCCCCCCAATCCCTCAGAGGAAGCTTTTCCCTTGGTCTGAGTGACTATCGAGCAGGGCTCCTTGCCTGAAACACCTTCTGTCTAGGGCGTGTCGCTCCCTGGCTCGGATGAGATTGGCAGGCCCCTGCTTCTAGGCTAAGGGGTGTCATCCCAGCTGCTGCTTTTTCCACTGGGCTCCTTGCATCTTGGCATGTGGACAGATGCTGTGCCAATCTATTGGCCACACACCTTTCTCTCCCTTCTGTTTTCCACTCCCTTCTACAGTAAAGACAGGAATATCCAGAATCAAAAGACTTTTGCAGTAAGTTGTTTCTGCCCAGGAGCAGAAACCACTAACACATACCTGTGAACATAATTCCATATGGAAATGAGATGTAAGTAGCTTTTCCTATCTCTTCAACAAACAAAAAACCTAACAAACCTTTTTACTGCTTGCAAGTAGAAACTGCCTTGTGTGCATGTCAAAATCTGGCAGCTCCTTTCTGCAGAAGAGTTAAGTGTCACATCCATTGTCATCCAGCCCACCTCTTTTTTTGGCAGCACACTCTGTCCACGTTATGCAGTGTGAGGGCCTCCTACCACTGGCAGGCCATGAAAAGCAGCCCTACAGTTAAGGAAATCACCAGTCACAAAGGCAAACAAGGAGACTGGCCAATTGTCCAGGTAGCTTTGGGCATCTGAAATCTGACTTTGGGACAAGTTGCTGATGATTGTTGTCCTTGATAAAAACAAGACTTTGTCCTGTCCAGATCCCATCTGCTTTTGCACATAGAGAGAGCCTGTGGTAGAGCACATCTGGAGCTTAGTTCGACAACCTATTTTCTGTGTTAGCGTTCAGCTCAGGAACACATAAACTGGAGTGAATATGCCAATCATAGGGCCAAATGAATGATCTAAGAGCAAGCACCAAATAATTGCTACAGTGTGAAGCTAAAGTTAAATAGCTATAAACGTGGTTAGCAATCTGGATGGGAAACCATGGAAGCAGTGGAGTCTGGGCTCACATGGAAAACCCCAGGACTTCCTGATTAGCAGAGGCTATGACATCATCTCCCCATCCCTACCAACACACTTTCTTGTCCTTGGTGCAGTCCTCACAGTAGACACAGATCTTACCAGAAACAGTCTATTGGGTAGTGCAGGCTACAGTACTTTTGTCATAATGCAAAATGTCTGAGAATGAGTTGGTCTTGGATGGTCAATTAAAGGGCATTGGCTTTACCATAAAACAGCTCCTGGGAGAAACAAAAGCTGTTAGAACTCCTTTTGTTGATATTGATATCAAACCGCCTGGACTTTAAGACTCTTTGTGGGGAGAGGTGATGACCCAGCGACAGGGGCTGCCCTGATGAGCGCCTGCACTTCTGAATTTACCTGTACCCTATTGACTGGAAGCCTCATAGCAAGATACTGGTGAGCTGTGTAAATAATAAATACCCAGAGTAGGAAAGAGTGGCACTGATTCTGTGTAAAGTGGTTTTACTCATCACTTTTTTGAAATGCTGATTGCAAGAATGTAGATCAGAACCACAATGGGGACAAAGAACTAGAGCCTTTTTTTTTGTCACTCCTGACTAAGATCCTCAGAGCCCAGCCTGCATATCTTGGCCTAGAAAATGAATGCTGTGGATTAGAGCAGTTCAAAGAATGTGGGGGCAGTGATGTAGGCATTTCCTTTTATGAGGCCGTGCCCCTTGCTGCCCCTTCCGGGGTCAGGAGTGGAGCAGTGCCTGAAAGGACTACTGTAGCTTTGGTCCCATAGAGACACCTCAGATCAAGGATGACCATGAACAATCTTCATTAATTCAGCCAAGTAGCCTGAGTGAGTAGACCAAGGGCTTGGAGTTGTCCCAATACGAGCATCACTCCTTATCCTAGGCAGTGGTTCCTTGCACCCTTCTCCCGTTTTATCTGTCGCTCCTCACTGTGGCTGAGTACCTCTCATGAGCCCCAGCTCCTCAGCACCCTTCAGGGAGGGCCAGCAGTCCCTGAGAGAGAGCTGTTTCTGCAGGGGGAGACCTCCTCTAATGCCCAAGCGAGCTGGAAGAGGCACAGTCACTGGTGGCAGCTTTGGTCAGGCACTGGGTGGGTGTGGGTCCAAGGAGACAGGTCCCCACAGGTCATTGCACTGGAGGGTCCAGCAGCTCCTGTGAGGTGAAGATGTGCATGCCACCCACACACACACACACAGCTTTGCTCTTGGGCCAGGTTCATCCACTTGCCAGTCCCAAGGGTTTTCAGGACATTCGGGCACACCTCTGTCAAGGCACAGAAAGCTGGTGGCAGCTCTTCACATGACCCTGCGCACCACTGCCCCTCTCCTCCCTCCTCCTCCTCACATTCCTGGTTCTGCTCCTTCCATCCCACCTGTGTGCTGCCCAGGTATTCCTGGTCCTGGCTCCCTCCCAGGTGCTCCTTCCCCCCAGCACCACCACCTGTGTCTCCTGTTGGCTCTGTTGCTGAGCCCACAGTGCATGTTCCTCCTGGAGGTGTGCAGATGGGACAGACAGCATGTCAGGGACAGCAAGAGCGGGGGGGGGGCTAAAGAGAGGCAGTCGGCTAAAGCACTTTGCTGGCCATGCTGACAGCTGCTCCAGCCCATGTGCTAATTTTGGGGGGAAAGCAAGTTCCTTTCACCTTTTAAAAACTCCTTACCTTAACATGAATGAATTTACAGTAATTCCTCCTCAGTGGTAAAATGGGGGAAGGGGAGGGTTTTTTTAAAAAGTGGAAATTCCCATTTCCTGCCACTCGCTGAATGACTGGGAAAATAAAACAGCACAGCCCAGTTTTTCCAGACAGTGTTGGATGGCATTCCTCCCAGTCCTAACAGTTTGCTTGCGAGTTGGATGCTGTCCGCTTCTAGGAGGGAGTTCATTGTGATCCAAATTATTAATTTTCCTGGCTTTCAATGACCAGAGAGAAGAGTGAAACCCACCGCCCCCTGCCCCCCGTGGAAGGGAACACAGAGAGCTTTGCTCAGCTGAAACCGCAAGAGAGTTTCAAGCAATGGAGGAACATGGGAAAGGGTTGCTCTCTCTCAGCCTTCCTTGTGTCATTAAATGAGTGCTGCTCTTCTGAGCATGCTTCTTTCTGCCTCTTCAGTTTGTGACTTTTAATGAACCCATTACATAAAGCAAACTGAATTTTAGGAATTTAGTGAGATTGGAGCTGAACTTCTATTTGATACTGGCCAGCCTTTTCAGCAAACAGCCCATAGGAAACCTGGTCGGGTTCCTTCTTCAGAGCAGTTGGGAGTGGGTGGGATGTGGGAAAAGTAAGACAACTGTAGTAAGGCCTCAAGCTTAGGAAGCCCACCAGACAAGATTTCTGCTTCTTTCCGAAATGTAAAGTTTAAGAGAGGTCTCAGTTCCACCCACACATGCCTGCATGCATATGTGCGTGTGTATATATACATAGTGATGCCATTACACTTACTAACGGACCTAAATAAACCCACTTGGCTTGGCTTTATGTCTTTAACGCCAACCTGATTGGAAGAAATTAGCTGATGAGGGTGAAACTTTCATGGAAAAGAGTATTACTACTTGGTAACTACTGTTTGTACATCAAGATGTTGTTAATGAAATGATTGGAAACTCACAATACCAGCAACGTTGGCAAACCCTGGGAAAAAATATATACTTTTTGGAGTACAGTGCCCAGAACCTTCCAGCCAGCATGGCTAGATTGATTCTGAGAACTTAAGTTCCCAAATGTTCACTTTCTCAATCTTTGTGGTGAAGTCACCCTGCCTTCTGAAACCTTGTACATTCATAAAGAGTGGTGGAAAAGGAGAATTTTACCACATATGCGTTTTCATAATTGCATGTCCACAAATGGTCAATTGCTGATTTGTTTGAATTAGAAAAGCAGGAAAATGAGGACAGTGGCAATACCATAGGAGCTGGGCAGTCACATATCTTTAAATAATAATAATTTTTAAAACCACCATTGTCTAGAATAGCCATTCTCAACTCTTTTTTTTTTTTTTGGTGCTCCAGAAACACAATTTGAGAGAAATATAGGCAAAATCAGGATTGTACAAGTCGCACAACGAACCTTATAAGATGGTGTGTGAAGAATTGTTTCCAACCTGTGCCCCTCTACCAGTGTGCCAGGGTTCCTGGAGGGCCACACACCACCTCTCCCAAATAGAGAATGTCCAGTTAGGGCTAAAGAGCATATGTTGCCAGAGTCCTCCTTTAGGACCAGATGACTTTGGGGGTGGAGTGGGCCGGAGCTGGACTTCCAGTTCATGGGATCCAAAGTCTCCACGAAGGGAGTGTGAGAGGAGGTCTGGCTGATGCTGCTGTTTGAGGAGGGATGGGAAGCAAGCAATGGGCTGATCAGCTGCAGAGTCAGGGGAGCAGAAGCTGCCAGCAGTTTGTGAGTCACAGGCTGGGAAATGCTGGCAAGCGTGAGAGAACCAAGGCAGGGGGCTCTGTTCTCAGGGAGATGCAAGCCAAGAGCCTCTACCACAGCTTCTCTCAGATAGGGTTGCTCTGAAAACTGCAGCTTGCCCCCCCCCCCCCGCCCGCTGCCTCCGCCAACCTCCCCCTCCACCAGGCCCAACTGTTCCTCTCCTCCCAATTTATCTGGTCTCCTTGGCAGCCGCGCATCTGAAAGGGCAACTGTTGTGCTCCAGAGGTGGCATCGGGATTTGCAGGGCCTGAAGCAGCAAAAGTGATTTATCTTCTGTAACACAGCTTGGGCTGCCTGAGGACTTGGGGAGTGCTACCCTTGCCCTGCACAGCTGGAGGCAGCTGGTGGGTAGGTGGGCGGAGAACAGCAGAGGTAAAAGGAGCTGCTGCAGCTGCCTGAAACGACACTGGCCAGTTATTTGGGGAGCTGCAGGGTGTGGAATGTTGTGTGGTCTGAGGCTGTGGGGTTGAGTGGGCGGAAAAGGCCGGCCTGTCCAAGGATCAGCTGCCTGCTTTGAAGGTGTGACTGCAGATAGAGCTGCTTGTTGGAGGACTTCAAAGCATACAGTCTCGAGCCAAGATGACATGGGGCGAGCTTTGATCCTTGACTCTCCTTACACCAATAGATCCCCGGTGGGACAGCAGGGAAGAACGACCAGGGTTATGTGTGGGGGTTTCATACAAGCAAGCAAGTTGTCACTCCCAGCCCTATAATTCTGCCTGAAACCCTTGTAAAGTAGGTGCATCCGTTTGCTTACATGTCTACTGGGATTTTGGTCTTTACTAATCTGAGAATGCCGGGACTGAAAGCAATAAGCAACTGGTGCTGCGTTTCCCAGTTGTACTAGGGGTGCTTCCATGATCACTCTGGAGTAGCCATGCTCCATTGTTCCCTTCATTCTTTTTTTACTGGTCTTCATGATGCCATTTTTGTCAACTCATCATCTCCATCACTCCCTGTTTTCCCTATGGAAAACTCTTTAGGGGCTCCAGCAAATCCACCTCCTTTTGGAAAGCAAGGACATATCTTCTCCACAAATATAGGCCACTGTAGCGATAATTTCTCATCTTTTAAAGAGCCACCCCTTATGTATCAGACAGATATAATAGTCACCATGCATCTTATTTGGCTTACTTTGTTTCTACCTCTTTCATCACTACCATTTTATCAGTATGAGTATTTAGCTGATCTTTTGTCTTCAAATGCATTATCACTTAAAATTTTAAAATAATGAAGCCACACAGTAACACTTAAATGCAAGAAATGGCCATGTGGTTCTTAGGAGTGGTTCTTAGGATTACACAATTTTGGCATAAATTCAATATTAAGGTTAAAAAAAACACTCCTCCTGCTCCAATTGGTGCCACATTAGT
This sequence comes from Pogona vitticeps, assembly GCF_051106095.1. NCBI lineage: Eukaryota > Metazoa > Chordata > Lepidosauria > Squamata > Agamidae > Pogona > Pogona vitticeps. The sequence goes on along the minus strand of NC_135784.1, from coordinate 143,115,303 downwards.
ACTATCATAATTAGAGTATTTTAATTAGTATTAAAACATATTTCACGGTGCGATTCTATACATGTCTGTTTGGAAGTAGCTTCAGTTTACTATCATAAGTATATGATTTTGCCATTATTCTAGATGGTTTTTAAAAATCTGTGATCGTGATTACACAATAGTGCCTAAACAGAAAGAGACTTCAGTGCAAAGTAAAGAATGAAATTTTAAAAACTTCTAAAAACAGCAGATTGAAAACTGTATGCTGAGAATTGCCCCTTCTCTACATGGCAGTATTACACCCACTAGTGTAAATACAGCATGGAAGATACACACGTATTCATATACACACACATATATGCACAGAGTCCCATATTCTGTAAATACAAGAACTGAGCTGGAGCTTTCTGCAGATGTTTAGTGGTGGAAACTACTGTTAGATGCCACTGATAGAGAGGCACAAATGTTCATGCTTATTGTACTGTTCCCTCTGCAGTAGCTGCACACCTAGGAGAGTCCAAAAATCCAGGCAGCTATGCTTGAACCCTAAAAAAAAAAAACCATTTATAGCAGATTTAATCTCTACCAGGAGCATCTCTGTTGTAAAACTAGTGGGTCTTCATTGTCCGTTCAAAAACAAGCCCCACAAAATACTTTTCACTGGAACAGGTGTAGCTCACAGCAAGATACTGTTGCTGAGAACATTCATGTCCCCCATAGTTAACCTGACCCTTTCAGGGAGGGAGGGAGGGAGGAAGGAAGGAAGGAAGGAAGGAAGGAAGGAAGGAAGGAAGGAAGGAAGGAAGGAAGGAAGGAAGGAAGGGTGAATGGGTTGGCAGATGACTTCATCATTTTTGATCCTTGAAAGCCCTGTACTACCAAACTGACCAGTCTGCAATAACAAAGCAAGCAGCCCTGTAAGATGTCAGAATTCCAGGCCACTGTTGTATCAGCTGATTAATAGCACTTATGTTTTGGGGGACCTTATTGAGTGAATGTCTTGTACTCAGTACTTGAGAATGTCTATGCATATGAGGAAGAGGAAGAGGGATGTTTCGTGACATCATGGTAGATTGGGGAGGTGTCAACTGGAATACACATCTGAAAGCGAATGAGGCTGTTTTATGAAATCATTGAACTGAAGTTAGAGGGCAATAAATGAAACTTTGAGAACCGCTGGTAAAGATAGAGAGGTTTTTGAAAATGAGATAAGTGTCCAGGGAAGGAAGGAATTCTGTTTGTTTGTAAGTAAAGGCCTCAAAACGAAATACCCCTTGAAGAAAGAAGCCTACTGTCCTGGTTGGCAGTCTAACATTGGGCGGAAGTTCAGTTACTCCAGAGGTCCTCACTACTCCTTGTCTTCAGCCTATGGAGGAGCCTGGGTTCTCCAAGCTGCATCCTGGACACACTTTCTCCCCCTGGCCCCAATTATGACTTAGCTCCTATACAATCTCCAGAAAAGTATTTCTCTCACAAGTACCAAGTCTTCCCACCCCTAGTCCAGCTGTAGGGAGTGGCCTTGGCCCTACCCTTGTAACCACATCCCCACACTCATCGCTGATGCATCACAGTGGGATTAGCCAGGGAGCGTGGGCTGGCTTAAAGTGAGGAGCACTTCCTGCTTCTTGGCTGGATGCCTGGCCAGGCACTCACCCACGTCAAATACCTAGGGATAATGACTAAAAAGTCCAGGCCCATTGCCCAAAGATAGCACATAGCACTATTTTAAGGCCCTGCCAGGTCCCTCACGTAGCCATACATTTGCCATCTTTTTCTCTCTTCTTTTCTAGTGTTGTTGTGTGCCTTTTACAGCCATGAGACAAGCAAAACTTTCACAGGCTTAAGCTTCTCCAGCATGGGGATTGTGCTGAATGTAGATCTAGACCACCTTCTACCCCCCCAATGGTAACCTGGAATTGGGGGAGATGTAAGGTGTGTGGGTGCAGGGCCGTACCCTTCTACCATCAGCAGGACCAAAGACACCTCTCTAAATATTTTCGAGAACGCCTGTTATACAGTATAGCCAGTGCCACTTCCGTCACACAAAGTCTTTTCTTTTCTTTTCTTCCTCTCTATATTTCTACATTATGAACTAGACAGATATAGCATTCTGCCATAACTCAGGGTTGCAGATCCAACAGTAAATCACCAGCTGACGAGTGTAAAAATACTGCTCACATAAGCAGTCTACTTGCATGAGCAATGTTAACATGGGGGAGCCATATTACATCACTCCCTTTCATGAGCCGCATTCTCTTCACCGAAGGGACTGCTGGCTAACCTCTCAGGAGTCATCTCCTTCCTGTTTTGCTGCTCATGGGAGTATTGCAACCTACTTGCTTGAGCGCACTGTGTCTCTGCAACAGCCAGCCTCCACTGATATGCCAGAACCATCTCTCAGGTGTCAAGTTACTGCAAGAGGAAAAAAAAAAAACAGAATTGCATGAAGGTTTGTTTCACTGGGGAAGTAGGTTCAGGCTGTGTAGGTGGCCACCCCACAAAGACCCAACGGTATTGCAGAATAAGGCAGGAGCCACCGGCCAAGGAATATGGTGGCCCAACTGCAAGAGCTACAGAAGAAACTTCATCACCAGAGATTCACTCGATTCAGTGCATTGAAAGAGATTATTCCTTCCCCCCATCTGCAGATGTTCCTCTGATGCCTGTGTGCAGTGTGGTGTTTCTGTATCATGGCCTCGTGGCTTCTATGTTTAGTCTGACACTGTATTTATAATTTTTGAAGATATCTTTGTGGACAATTAGCTTCAGTCTTATTCATCTCTCTTTGGCTAACTGTTTAATCCTGATACTGTTCTCGATCTGGAAATAGGAGAGCCCAATGTGCTGCATGGGGGTTGTTCCCATTTGCTTACCCTCCAGGGTTTATATGCTGGCATTGAAGCTGCTAGTGTTGAACTGCTGCATGAGTGCTGACATGCTCACACACATGTATACCAAGGGGTTCTGTACCTCTGCCAGTTGCCACTCTGTTTTCACGGCCCAGTGACACATATCCTACGACCCCGTCTTTGCGATAAAATCACATCACTTCTAGAGGCTTTCCGTAGGTATTCACGCTACTACACCAGCCCCAGTATAGAGAGCAGGCACATAATAATATATGCACATCAGAGCTGCCAAATTGAGTGGGAAAGCTGTGTTTGTGCATCCAAAACTGCATATAAAGGCACATAGGTTGGCCCATCCATCTGCTGAAAGTATTTAGTTCTCTGTGTAAACCTGGTGTCTGGGACAAACATTCAAACAAACTAGGATTTTAAGTAGCTGGTTTTAAAACAAGGACATTTATGTTGGTACTGTTTTGCAAAGGTTGTTTCCAGGTTAATGCATATGTATCTTTGCAAAGTATTTGATTTGCAGTAGGCAGGATATCAAATATAGATTATTTAATTAAATGCTTGCCATTGTGGAGAGATTGATTCATGCTGTCTATCTGTGTGCTGACACTCTGCTTTTCTCTCTCTCTCTCTCTGTTCCTCTCGCTCTCTCTTTTTCTTTTGTGTATCCAGCAGGAAGCGGGTTGATGGGAAACACACCTGCCTCATCCTTTATGGGCAGCTTCCTCAGCAGCAGCTTGGGGTCAGCAGCCCCCCCACATCCCACAGGCCCGGCATCCTCCCCATCAGAACCGGCCTTCCGTGGCCCCCACTCTGGCACCTCCCAGATCTGGTTCTCACACTCCCATGAAGGTAAAGAGAATTGGTGGAGTCATTATTATGTGGCCTGACCATCTTCCTACTAATCACCAAAAGCATGAAGTCTAGAAAGGTGATTTTTGAAAAGACAAACAATTTTTAATACTCTGTGTCAGGCCAAATATTTTTATATATATTATACTGTGCCATTAGGGAATCACAGAAGACAAATAGTGCTGACTAAGAAGATCCTCATACTTGCGGAGGATAGCAGGCCAAGAACTAAAAATGTCCCAGCAAATGCATGCAAACTCACAGCAGAAGCACGCAGACCTGGGGTGTGTGAAGGAAACTTTCTGACTCTTGAACCCCTATGAGACTGGCCGTCCCCAAATCACATTCTGATCATAGAACGTTAAGTTGATTTGTTTAAACTGCTCTACTGCACTGTAGCACAGAGCTGGGCTTGTTTTTTTTCCTCTGGAGTTGAGGACAGGAAATTGGAGAAGAACTGCAGAACAAGGAGGGTTGTTTGCATTTTTCTCTTCACTAGTATTGAGCCCGTTCCCTTTTTTTTTCTTTGATTCAGGAAATCCCCTAAGATATTCAAAGCAGCCTTCTCGAAAAAGACCTTTGAACAAAGTGTTTTACACAATGAATTTGCTGCAGGTCTGCCCAGTATCTGACTACGGCCTCCCCCTCACCAGAGCTGTTAGTTCCTCCCACTCCTATTCCCAAATTTCCTGTTATTCTGTTCCTGAACTTCTCTCACGTGCACTTAGTTCAGCTGATGTCTTTCAGCCTCCCAGACTGCAGTTACTCCGTCATTCCATTCTCAGCTTGTCCGTGCAATTCAGAGTTCGTCCAGTGTGTTTCACTGAGAACTCCACGGCCCCAAAGAAGCCACCCTGGAGCGTCCACACTACAGCTCTTCCTATCCCACTCCAGATGTGCTAGGCGGCTGGCTGTACAGCCTTGCCCGCTCCCCTCCCCAGATACACTTCCAACTGTTCTTGAGCTGCAGCCTCTGTGTGTGTCTCCCTCTGTCTCCCTCTCCCTCTCTCCCGTGGTGACCAGCTCTTGCTGTGCCCTTCCCCTCCCCCCTCCACAACATCCTCCCCTCTGTGCGAGATGCAGAAAGTTAAAGTGTGAGCGGCAAGGTGCTGCTGGCACTGTGCCCGGGCAGCCGGCCCGACTGCTAGTTTGAACGGCTGCCAGCTGGCTTCCGGCATGCTGGAGCTGCTGGGGGTGGGATGGGGGGGATGCGGGCGATGCTGTCGGCATCATGCTGACGAGCAGCCTGTCTGGGAGCTGGCGGTGGGGGGGAAGAGAAGGCAGGGTTGAAAGTATGGGTGTGTGGCTCACTAGGGAGATTAGTTGGGCACACACAGGGAAGGCCAGCATTCCCCTTCTGTGAGGAACCATGAAGAAAAGTCAGCTTGGGGAAACTCAGACAAGGTCGTTAAGTGTCTTAGCCTATCACCCCACCATTTGTTTATGTTGCCACCATTGGATTCTAACCTGGCTGGGAAGCTCTGAGTCACAAATTAAAGACGTGTGGGAAATCCATTCTTTTGGAGTCTATTATGTCTTGTGTCTGAGGAGAGGTTGGTTTACTAGGGTTGGCTAGGCTAGCTCTCAACTCCTTACTATTAGTCATTTCTGCTGTGCAAGAACATTCGTGTTGGGTTTTTTTTTTCTTTCATGTTTTTAATATGCAAAGTATTTTCTCCTCCTGTTTTTGAGCTTAAAACTACATTAAGGACAGCCATGTACTGATCAGCACAGCTCAAATTCTCAGAAAGAAACTGTCCTCTCTTCTTCAGTGTACGTGTCTGTTTTTCCCCAAAACCAGTTTTTGTGGAAGAAACTATATTTATAATTAGAAAAAGAGTCACATACTACCGTAGCCCAATTTTACCAATAATATTGCATCTTTTATAGGCAGTCTTATAGTTCGGCATCTTCTTCTGAATTGCCTACTGAAACTCGGAGGAAATTCTCTGTTTCTAAAGTAGCAGAATACCAAATATTGACATAGTTTGTCAGGTCTAGTTCTGTTTCCACTCCTCCTCCCGTAGATACACCTTTTAAAAGACATATATTGTAGCTGGTAGAGTCTTTACACTTTCAGTTAAATAAATTAGTGAATCTTCCTGTTTTGCAATGAAGAAGACGAGATTGATGTTTATTTATGACTGGTGCATTTATTTAAATTCACCCCGAGAAGTTTGTGGCAAAGCTAGGAATTGAGCCCAGCACCTCTGAGCATCAGGTGTGAAAACTCAGGGTTAGTGCTTGCTGAGATGTTTGGCTGTGCTCACTCTAGGTAGCCCTCAAAGTGCTTGACTCTCTTTTGCTGTCTTCTTAGTAAAATCCTTAGTGGCAGCATTTGACACTTGACCGAGACACAGGCTGGCAGGAAGCCAGGAGGATACAATCCTATTGAAGAGTGTAAAGTCAATGGCTATGTGTAGATTTCACCCACATCTCTGAGTGCTGCTGAGCCATGGAATCTGGGTACTGTATTGGTGACACCAAGTTGCTTGGAATCCTGAATTTCTCCCTCATGTTTTGAAGCAACCAAATTTCTAGATGCTGGGATGCCATTCTAGAATTTCTGGTACAACTGCAGATCCGAAAGAAGTACTTGCCGTGGTCAGAATGTGGATCTGTGATGCTTCAGGAGCTCCTTCTTCCCTCTCTAGCCTCCATGGCACTCTTCACTGCCAGATGCACATCTCTCCTCCCCTAATCTCAGTTAGCCTTTTCTCTCTGTCTGTTCCCTCGGACATTGTCAAAACATTAAATAAAATCAGAATCTTTGAAAACAGACTAAGCTGTAAGCTTTGAAAACAGAGTAAGTTATTGCAAGTACTATGTACATAGGTGGGGTTATTTCAATCCTATTTCAATTTTAGCAGTTTTCAGACAGAAAACCTTGTTTCTTTCACCACCAACAAAGCCAAAACCAAAGCAAAAATCTTGTGGCATCTGTAAGACTAACCTATTTATTTCATTGTAAACTTTCCTGGATTACTGTCCACTTCTTCAAACACATGGAAGTGTCTTTCTGTGTCCAAAGATGTGGATTATAGTCCAGAAAATCTCATACTGAAATAGTACTGTCAGTCTTAAAGGTGTTGCTGTTGTTGTTGTTGTCGTCGTCATAATCATCATCATCATCATCATCATCATTCTTTAGTTTTAAATACCTTGGTGCAAATTTTGGATTTACGTTATGCATTTATTTAGGCAAAGGAGGACCTTGGAATCCCCCCCCCCCCATTTCCTAAAGTGTCCTCTTTGAGAGTGTCTTTCTACCATGCTATCACCAGAGGAGTTTTCTCTTGTGATACCCATAAATTTGGACCATCTTCTCATGCATGTCCAATTACCTTCCTGTACCCCATGATCCACCCGAAAGTCAGTCATTCCCTAACTATAACCACTAGATATTATTTTAGTGTGGCCATAGTAAAAGCCTGATCTAACAAAGGGCAATTTTGCTTCAGTGCGTGCATATGGAGACAGTGGACTAAGAGCCCAGGCAGTGACCTGGCTTCATGACCAATATGTTGTGACATTGGCGTTTCATTCTTCACTGCCTCTTGTTTTAGCTCCAGGTTACCCGAGGTTCTCTGGGAGTTTAGCATCCACTTTTCTTCCCATGAGCCATTTGGATCACCATGGAAACAGCAATGTCCTGTACGGCCAGCATCGTTTCTATGAAAGTCAGAAAGGCAAGTGTGGAGAATGGGTGGGTTGGAATGGGTGGCATGCCTGTCATAGGGGCCTCTGGAGGGTGAGGGAAGAGAAGCCAGCATCTCACTAAGGACACAGATTCAAGAGGCAGTTGTATAGAGGGAATGGGGAAGGGGAAGAAAAAGCCACTGTCCTTGAGGTACATTTGGTGCCACTTCCATCTTGACCCCAGACATTCACCGTGTTGGCTTCTGCGCGACAACTGGCCTGCTCCCACTCGTGGTACAATATGCAGGCAGATAAGGTTTTGTCCACAGAGCTCTTTGGGCCAGAGGATATGGACAGTGGTATAGGTCGGGCTATTATGAGGGCTACAATATGGGTTGCCATTGTCTGGTGGCTGTTTTTCAGGGATACCTTTCTCTCTTTTTCTCCAGACAATTTCTATCTGCGGAACCTGCCGGCTCAGCCCACCCTGCTCTCAGCCAATCACAACTTCCCCAGCATTGCCCGGGCAGCACCTGGACACCCAATCGGTTCCTGCAGTCGGGACCGGGAGGCTGGCCACGGGCAAAAGTGCCACAAGGACTATGAGCGTTTTGTGTTGTCAAAGGACAAAGGGGCCAAGGGTGAGGGCAAGGAGCGAGCAGCTGACGAGGAGGCCAAGGAGCGGCACAAACTGGTGATGCCCATGTCATCAGAGGGGAACTGCAAAGAAGGGGCTCCTCAGCGAAGCTCTTGTGACAACCGGCCCAAACACCTGCCCTCGTGCCTTCTGAGCTCCAAAGTATTGAATGGGGACTCGGGCAAAGCTGTACTCCCCAGCTGTGGCGGAGGCATCCTCCCACGCCATGCTGGTGCCCAGAGTCGTTGTGCCAAGGATCTTGGACACCACGAGCCTCCTCCTCAGTCCTATAGTGAGTGCCTGGAGCGACGACAGATGCTGCACCACTCGGTCTCCTACACTGTCCCGTCTAGTTTGCCTGCTGGGCCCCCTGCCCTCAGCACTACGACCAGCAGCTTCCCCTGCCTCCAGCTTCATTCGAGTCCAGAAGGGATGTGCCCTCTGCAGGATAAGGCCAGCCGGGAGCTACGGATCAGTGGGGCCACTTTCGTGCCTTCTGTAGGCCATTTGACTGACAAGAGTCGTTCCTTCCAGGTGCCCTCTGAGCCCTGTGAGGGCAAGGAGCGCCCCCACGATGTGGGGCCAGAGCACCCGCCCACTTACGGAAACCACCCTTTCTCTCACCTCAAAGCAGAGGGCAAGGTCGAACGGCGGCTGGATTGGCCACAGAACTCCAGCGCCCGTCTGAAAGGCCTGGAGTACCTGAACAACCCTGGTTCTGATGGCCATTTTGGGAGCTTGCCTCACCAACCTAAGGGCGGGCATTTTGAGATGATGCCACCTCAAGACTGTGCTCGGCCCAGCCCTCAAGAGACGCTGTGTAAACTCAGCCAGTCCTGCTGCACTTTAGACAAGGCCCCCAAGGAGCCGCCAACACCCAGCACCCAGAAAGTGGCTCGCATCCGCCATCAGCAGCACTTGCAGACAGAGATGGAGCAGGCGGGCACCCACGCCGAGTCCAAGCGCAAATCAATGGAGCTCAGCTCTCTGGGCTACAATGGGCCACACTTGCCGCCATGGCCGGTGCAGGGCCAGGGCCCTCCTTTGTCTATGGTGGAGGAAAGGAAAAGTTCCTACCTGGACCCTTTTAGCAGCAGCCTTCAGCAGGCCGCACTCATGACGCAGGGCTCGGTCCTGACCCAAGACATGCACACTCCCCCAGATGAGGTGTCGGCCATGAAAAACCTGCTGAAATACAGCAACCAAGCACTTATTGTGGGCCAGAAGGCTCCCTTTGTGGGGCTGGGCAGCCTCAAGGGGAGCTGTGCCCACCAGGATGGGGGCAAGTTCCTTGGGGCCAAAGGGCAGCAGGAGCTGGAGCGCCCAGACTGTGCCCGCAGCCGAGACCACGAGCTGGGCCATGGGGATGGTGAGGTGCGCCAGCCTCCAGTGGGCATTGCTGTGGCCGTGGCTCGTCAGAAGGACACGCTGAGTCGGCCTGACCCAGCCTATGGGTCCAGCTCCGGTCGGCAGGGCAGGGCTGCCATGGGCCTGAAAGGTAAGACACCTCAGGGCATGAGGCAGGAAGAGGAGGGACATCCTTCTTCCCATGGGGATTTTTAAAATACATCTCTCTGTTCAGCACCTTCTTCTTTCTGTTCATAATAGCCTGTCTCCCCCTCCAGTCCCAAGCCCCTTCCACTTATTGTCCTTATGAAGGGGAGCTTCACACGTGGAGAAATGCTCGGGTATTGGAGGCCAGGCTTGGAAGCTGTGCAGGGTCAGGACTGGGGCCTCACGGCAGAGTCAGGATCTGGCTTTAGGGTTCTCTGTCCATGCGTGGTGCTCCCCGCCTGCTGATAAGATGTGGAAGAAGGTTCAGTCTGCAGCCACCTGCTAACCAAATCCTGGCTTCCCTCTCTCCTTTTCCATGCAGGGCCTTTCATTTTAGACTTCTAGTTCCCAGGCAATCAAGACACAAAGGTGTTCTTAAAGCTTAGCTGAAAATCGTCGTAACAGGAAGATAGTTCCCTTTCCTTCCTCGAGGGCCCAAAACCCACCTGATGGCATAGAGTGAAAAATGAATGTGATCATTCTGTTGTGGGGTGGGGGTGGGGGAAGCTTCAGTCATGTCCTGCCCCATATGTGTCCCCATATGTGTCCTCAAAAGGAAGACCCAGTCTTGAGGAAACTGTTGGAAAGGTTACTAATCGTACTTTTTTAATCTTGTTTTTCCTCTTTTTTAATTTTATTTTGGCAGCTGGTGCTGCACGGCCTGTGCATGTCATTGACCTGGATGCTGAAGAGGAACGGAGCCGGCTATGTGAGGAACGCCTGGGGCTTGCAGGAAGAGACCTCCTGCTTCAGTAAGGGCCTGATCCAGGACAAGGATTGGGGAAGTAGGCATATGAGAATAGGGAGCTGTAAAAATACTTTATTTTTTTAGACCAGCTTGGCGTCCTGAAGGCTCTAAGCAAAGGCAAAGATGGCGGGTTACTTGGGTGCCTGACCACTTTGTGGCCCCACAATGGGCCTGTTCTAAAGGAAGCAAGACACCTTGTTTCTCCCGGGTCCTGCCCCTTCACATCTGTGGGGACTGAGGGCGGCTGCAGGGCCATTTGGTGGCAGCCCACTTGTCTAGCCTGGAGGGTGGAGGAGTCTCCATCTCAGTAGCCCAGCCTTTGTTCATCTTTTGTGTTTTTGCTTGTTTTCACCTGCCAGGGATAACAAAGACCTTGTGGAGTTTGCCCGCATCCACCCCTCAAGCAGCTGCCCTGGAGACCTGACCCCCCACCTGATGATTGCAAGCAGCTCCTCATTGCAGGCCAGCCAGCTGGGAGGAGATCCAACAGCCCATACCCATCCAGCTCATACGCACTGGTTACCCCGGACACGCAGCCCTTCGCTTTGGATGGGTGGACACTCATACGGTCAGTCCAGTTGGCGCGATCGTGTGCTTTGTAGCCTGCAGCTGAATAGAGCCTCCTGCAGCTGCTGACTTTACAGCAGACATGTCCCTGATGTGTTTCACACCAGAGCTACAGCAATTCTACCCTGATGGTGCAACAAATTCAGTTTCTTCCATTTCTTCCTTGCTATTCCATTCACATCTCCTTTCAGCCCTCATTTGTTCTACTGGTCACACTTTGGCACCCCTGCTACTGTCGCTCTCTTCCCACTTTGTAAAGCAGGTCAGGATGATAGATCGAGAGGCCCACCTTAGACCTCTGGCCTTCAAGGCTGTGAGGGCCAAAGGCAAATCTGAAGCCTAGGGTAACTGAGACTCTAGGCTGCTTCATACAGTTTATAAAATTCCTGTTTTATAGATGATGCAGAGGACATATTCTAACCCACTGGTTCTTAACCTTGGGTTACTCAGGAGTTTTGGACTGCAACTCCCAAAAGCCTTCACCACCAACTGTGCTGGCTGGGGTTTCTGGGAGTTGCAGTTCAAAAACATCCGAGTAACAAAGGTTAAGAACCACTGTTCTAACCAAATGTATGTTCCTAAAACAGAAAATGTTATGAATGTGGATGATTAACAGCTGTTGCCGAACTGGGACAGTAATGCCAGGGCTATTGCTGATAACTAAATAGAAGTTAAGCGAAGTAAGAGCTCCATTCAGTGTGGGGGGGGGAAGACCCCACCTCTTGTAGTAATATCTTCTCTCTCTGGGGAATATAGAGTTGCCGTGAGCGTACATAGAGGGGGTGTGACTTTCTGTCTGAAATATGTTTTCTTCTCTGACGCTCTAGGCATCGGGCACCCTGCTCTTCATCAAAACCTGCCGCCTGGCTTCCCAGCCTCTATGCCCAGTGCCATGCAACCAGTCTTCCCCCTGTCACAGGAACCACCTGCCCAGTTAGTCATTCTGCCTTCTGAGCCTCCAGCCCACGGTGCCCCTCACACGCTGGGTAAGTGGCAGCCAGAATGCAGTTAGCTGGAATACCCGGAACTCTCAATGACTGGGATAACTCAGATGCTGCTGCTGGTGGTGGTGGTGGTGGTGGTGGTGGGGAGATTGTCTCTCTAATGTGGAAATGTAGGTGTGGTTCTCCAGCACAAGGAGGCCTCTTTTAGAGGTGTTGGCTTCATTTATCCCTCTGATTAACCTTTCTGTCTCTCAGCAGCTGAGGTGATGGATCAGGCATCTATATGGCCACCCATGTATCCTAGCCGGGGGCCTGGCTCTCACCTGCAGCACACAGGGCAACTCCCCGTGTATTCCCGCTCCCAGTTCTTGCGCCAACAAGAACTCTATGCTCTGCAGCAGCAGCAACAGCAGCAGCAGCAGCAGCAACAACAGCAACAACAGCAACAACAGCGTGCAGCTCAGGCACTGGAAGTGCAGCGGCACACACATAGCCAGGTAGGCATCTGCAGGAATGGAATCGCCAATATGGTCCCTCTTTTTTCCTTTTCTTTTTTCACCTTTAGTGGGTTGTTAGAAAAACAGGCCTCGCTTACTGGGTAAAGATTAACCCCTTGCCATTTGGGGCATGTAGGTAATCACAAGATAGAAGAACCAAATTATAATTAAATCTGCAGCAGGGGTGAGGAGCCCTTTGTAGCCTGGGGGGCTCAACCTGAGAAGGTGCTGTGCCAGAGCTGCATTCCAGCAATAGGTGCAGCTAAGGGGAGTGGGGGTGGGGGTGGGACCAAGCACAAAGTGTCCAGAGACTGAGGAAAGTGGGTGGGCCCAGATGTGAGTTTTACCACTTTCGATGGTTCCCCACAAGCATACAAAGCGCCGTGCGTGTCTGCTCAGGAATGAACCCCAGTGCAACCACTTTCTTGTCTTCAAAGAACCGCTCAGTTCCACGTAGTGTCTGTGAGAAAGCCTAGACCACCCACACAGTCTGTTTTAATGCAGATCAGTCCATGCAGTCCAGACCACAGGGTGATACACATGCAAAGCAATGAGTATTGCAGAAAGGGTACTGCACAGCTCCAGATGTCTCACCCAAATAAGCCAAACCACATGCAGCAGAGAAGGCATGCACACATGTGTTACTCTCTCTCACACACACACACATAACACACAGTCCCAACACATTCTCCAGCCAATCTTGCCTGGTAAGAAGTGCTCTTTTGGCTCTAAATATAGTGCTTGGCCAGATCTTGAGTGAGAAGGAAAGTTATCTCCTGAGTCATCTCAAAGGAAGTTATATTGGCTACAGATCCACAATAGTCAACATCCTGCTTCTTGCTGTGTGGTGGGATAGTAATGGAAACCAGTATCCTACGTGGAAGAAGTAGAACATGCTTGCTGGCTCTCAAGGGCCATAACTGGAGCTTTGTTTTGTCTTGATTTATGTGTGGGCACCGGAGAAAGCAGAGAATATGCCTAGGTAGGATTCAGCTTTCTTTGAAGTTCAGCTTCTCAAAATGAGGTGCCAAGATGTTTTTCAGAAAAGTGTAGATTGATGCCTAATGAAGTCTTGAAAGTCCCCAAAAATGGTGACTGCCTAAAATTCCCAGTTGCCATAGAAGTTGCTTTCTGCAGTCCACAGGAGTCCTTGTCTCTGTGCATAGGCAGCGGAAAAACATACATAAAAATAACAATTGCCCATTTGATATGTTGGCATTATATAGGTTGCCAAACTTATTTTTTTCCCCCTTGGTATTGGATTTCAGTTGCTTTTGTTCAGAATTGTAGTTACTTGTGCTTAAGCAAAAGGATCCCTGTAGTGCATCAGCCTTAGCTGCCATCATCTGTGGAGACAAAGGCTGGGGGCTGCAGTCCAAGAACATCCGGCAAGCCTGTGCCCATCTCGGCTGTAGATGGATGCAACTCGGATAAATAGCCGCGGACTCAGGCTGTGCGTGGGATTGGAGCTGGTGAACTGATCAGGCTTCCTGAAGAAGAAAAGTGGGTATGGAAGGGACAGACAGGCCTGCCTGAGGACTGTTATCTAGCCTTTGAAATCATAGAGTTGGAAGCGCAAGGACCCCTGAGACTGAACTGTAGATATGATTCCCACTAGGCTCCTGTGAGGTTGGTTGTATGTGTTTGGGGGGAGGAGAGACAGAGAGAGATTCAAATACTCATGGGTGATTTTTTCCCCCTCTTCCCTTCTTTAGAGAAAGCCTGAAGAGCCACCACCTGAGCTGGAGGTGCCAGGCCCGGAGAAGCCGCTCAAACCATCTCATAAAGCTGTTGCCTTAAACGCTCCCCCAAAGGGCTTGCCCTCTTCTGCCTGCTCAGCCAAGCTCTCTCCGTGCTGCCACCCGCCCAAATGCCCTGCCCCCTGCACTTTACCTGTCTGCCCTGCTGTGGTGCCATGCTCGCCTGCTGTAAGCCCGGTGCCCTCCCAGAACTCCACAGGTCCTGAGGCTGAAGGCAAACAGCCTGAAGGGCGGCCCGCCCAGGACTACCCCAAATCACTGGAACCAGGTAGAGAGAGAGAGAGACTCAGGGCATGGCTGTGAATGGGGGAGGGGGAGGGGGCAAAAGTGTGGGGGGGGCATATTTGTGGAAGAACTCGACCAGGTGTGGCTTGCTGAGGCAGCGCGCTATTGATTGGAGGGGTTGCTGCCAACTTGTGGTACAGGTGCCTTCTTTACTAGTAAGATTTTATGATCTGTGTCCTGCTACGGGCAAAAGTCTGAGTGTTGATACCGCTATGTCATTTGGTGTCTAGCACTGCATGGTGTCACTCCTAAATACATTCAAAATGCCATTAATCTACAATCCAGCTGGTGATCCTCATGGTGGTGGTGGTTGGTGAGGGGGGGAGAGACTGTTTGAGATGTGGGTTATTAAAGGCTGGAGATCAATTAGGAAGGTTTCAGGGGTCAGTTGCAGGGTTTCCAACATTCAGGGTCAAGACCTGAGCAACTCTTGGTCCGTATTCCTGGCAATCAGTCCTCCCGTTATTTTACCCCAGCGGTCCTTGCAGGCACTCTGCAGAAGGTAATGGCCTGCAAAAACTGTGAAGCAGGTACTTTAGTTTGAATTTGCGAAATTCGTTATAATCACAGAATTTGAAAACATTCATGCGATATCCATATGTTATGTGAGAAGAATTTGGGGTTGGGTTGTGTGATTTATGGACAACCGTTTTATCTGGGCTTCATAGGTCCATTTGGTGTGATTTGAAGAGCCCAAGGTTACCCTGATGGATTGTGTTGGGCTCCCCTTTTCCCCCTTTTCTTACCCTGTTGATCTTTTTCTCTCTCTCTCTCTCTCTCCTTAGACCTTCCTCCTGGTTATTCCTACCCTGTGGCTGGTCTGGGCTATGCGTCGCCATTACCCCTGGACCCAGCTGATCCTGACACTATGCAAACGGTTTCCACGGCAGCTGAGCCTGAACAGTCCCGCACCTTCCCACCGGAGGAGGAGGAGCCACACTGTGAGGCAGAGGCAAGCCCACCCAGGGTGGTTGGAGAGACGGAAGTGCAAGTTCCTCACCCACGCCCTCCCCATCTTATTGTGCACCCTCAGAGGCCGAGCTCTCCAGAGCTAGCCAAGGAAACCACCCCATGTTGCCCCCTGCTGGTCGGGGACAGCCCAGAGGACTTGGATAACTCTGCCCCACCAGACCATCCAGAGGAACCTAGGCCAGATGCAGCGGTCCCTTCTCCAGAGGTGATAGCCATGGAGGCTAGTCCAGCTGCAGCTGTGGAAGATAGCTGCCAGGACAATGAGAGTGATGCTAGCTCACCAGATGCCTCCTCCACGCAGACAGAAGTACAAGGAGCACTGTGTGGCCTGGATGCCCTCATTGCTGCCAGCATCGATCTGGGTGAACTCCCCGCCTTGGAGTCTCCACCTCCATCTCCATCTCCTGCAACTCCCCATCCTTTGCCTACTCCATGCCGCTCAGGGATTCCTGGCATTGCCCTGCTCAGTGAGCTGGCTGAACTGGAACTCCGTCGGCAGCCCTCTGACACGGCCACCCATGGTAAGGAAGCAAGGTGCCCCCTTTTCATTTTGGCCAGCTCTGCCAGCTAGGAGATTGTGGGCGTTTCCCCAAAGTAAACTTTCCAGGCTCTGTGTCCCAATTGAGTCGGAACTAGGGCTGAACTTTACATATCAGCAAAGGAATAAAGAGCTTTTACTTCCCAACACCTGTTTCTGCCTCCCAGCCGGCCCGCAGAGAGTTGATCAGAACTCTTGTGTCTATCATGGAAGATGAGATATGAAAAAATTGTGACCAGTTGGTGATTGATGGGAAGATTATTTGGAGTCTATAAAACCAGATGTCCTGGAATCCTCTCCCAGATCTTGGAGGAAAATGTGTTCTGTTTTTACCTTTGGGAAACAGCAGTAGATGTATTGCTACAGCATACTCTCCTGCTGTCTTCCGTTACCCATCTAATGTTGCATTGAACAGCTGGAGATCAAATGCCAAATGTAGTTAACTCTCATGAATGCTGTACATCCCTGTCCACTCCCTAAGCCTGCATTGCACTGCTTAAACATCCCTGTGCAGGATCTTAGAGTCACTGAATTTGAAGGGACCTCAAAGGTCTTAGCATCAAACTCCCTGCTGTTATACGAAATGCATTGCTACAGCCTTGTGGAACAGGATCTGCACTTGGATAGCTTACCATCAACACAGCACTGTGCTTCTTGTTGGTCTCGCTCTTGTGCATTAGGAATTGTGCAGTCCAGGTTTAAAAAAGTGGGATGGAATCACACATTTTTTTACTGCAGCTGCAGGTATCTGGAAGCTAAGAAGAGTCTGTTGTAACCAAGTTGGAGCACCATATAAGCTGCTGGTTTTCCTCTAGGCTGTTTCTCCATATGTATTGTGTGATGAAAGATGGACTTCATGTCTGGCCTTGAGTGTTGTATATAGTTTGCAGAGTGTGGGAAAGTTCCTTTTTAGAGTACAATTTCCAAACTCCCCAGCCAGTATGGCCAGTGGCTTGGGAGTGTTCTGAATGAGCTATAAGCATTCCCAAATCATGGTAGGTAACAATGGGAGAAAGTGTGTGTATCAGGATTCACATTTATAAGGAGACACCTGTCCATGAGATTGCCTGTTCCTGGCCCTGGGGATGAAATGAGATGCTGACTACATGGGCTGTTTAGCCTGCTGTTTGGAGCATTACAGGGATGGGTTGGTGCACTCTAAAAGATGGCAATTGGACAACATCTTTGCTAGTGTGCACCAGTCTGCCCCCAGAGCATTTCTACCTGATGCTCTATTAAGGGGCTTCTACTTCCATGGTGAACATAGAATTGCTCTGGTTTGGGTCAGTTCCAGCACAAGTGATCGCTAAAACTAATCCAGAGCAAGCCTTTCTCTTTCAATTTGCCAGTATCATGAAGCAGTTTCATGAGCAAGCCACTTCAGGATATTGGTGAATTAATCACTTCCCCTGCTCGACAGGGGAAGTGGAAAATTATTTTTGACTCAGTTATGAAAATTGCTACATCAGTTATGATTTTTTTAAAAAAAATCTTTTTGCCTCATCGCAAAGGGCCAGTCAAGGAACCACCACCATCCTGTAGTCGAATCCATGGCAGTATTTTGGCTGCAGGCAGTTTCTCAACCAGAGAAGGCAAAGAAAAGATTGTTTTAATTTTTTTATAGTTGATGCTATTAAAAAGTTTTTTCCCCACTTCCCTTGTCCTCTGCCAAGCACGGGAAGTGATTAATTTCCCAATATCCTGAAGTGGCTTGCTTCTTAAACCACTTCATAATATTAGTAAGAGCCATTTCCGTGTGAATGGTCAGGCTTGATTAGATCATTCTAATCAAGCCTGATCATTCCCAAGCGGCCCACACTAGCTTGCTCCCTGCTGCTAGTTAGCCATACCATGTGTTTCGCTTAGAAGCACAGACATTCCAAACAGTCAAGTGAAATCAAGAGTCACAGTTTAATGGCTTGCTTGCTTGGTCACTATTTTGGAAGCAACATCAATCCAACTCTTGCTTTAGTCTCTAGGAAGAGAAGTTTTATTTATTCTGAGCCCAGGAGGCAAGAACCAAGGCAGCTACTCTGTGCCACATGTAGAAGGCAAGGGGTGTATTAGAGGGAAGTGGAATCTTACTGCCAGAATTGTGGCAGAATGGAGACTTGTCTTGAGGGCTGTTAATAAAAACATTGTGTAGCCCTGCAAACTGGGGAATGAACCAGTCGTGTTCACCACTCCTGTCACTTAGGGAGAACTACCCAATGTGAATACCGTTCCGTGGGAGGGAGCACCAGGCTCTTTTTTGGATGTCTTCTGTTTCAGAGTTTCTAAAGAACAAATACTTCATCAACTGGAGTGTCCCCAAGCTTGCAGAATCTAGTTTTTAAAAAATGAATAAAATGAAACTAGTGAAAGTCCTCTCTCCCTCCCTCCCTCTTTTTAGTTTCTACACCTTTCTGCTATTGTTTTTTATGTCTTCCATTTCCCGTCTGGGGTCTGCACCAACCCACATGTGCAGATGGTTATCACCCCCTGTGGCTAAGTAAACTCTGTACTTTTCATCTATACACAAACGGTTGCCGCTCACACACCAGAACTGTTTTTTGCACACAGTGGAACGGAAACCACATGCAAGGACTCTCATGCATATGTGTGCAGGTTCACTTCTCAGGCAGACATTCTTCTACACAAGCACAGGGCAACAATCCACTGGGGAGAGTAAAATAGATACATCCGCATACACATATGTATGCAGGCATATATGCGTACACACAGAGCAAGCAGATTTTTTTTCTGTGCCTTGCTGTTCCCTTTTCTCTGTCCACTTAACATCTCCAGGGATTCTTGAAAGCATAGTCTGTTAACTACACTGCTCTTAAAACCATCCCCCTCCAATCATGGCTTCCCCAGAAGTCTCCTTTCCAAGTTTGATGCTATCTCATGAGGCCCCCTTTCCCCACTAAGTTCAGACAATGCTGGCTCCTGGCTGCTGCCCCTCAGCTCAAATTGCCTTTTCAGATCCCCTGCTGTGATATGTGGTATCCCAACACCTCCCCCTCTGCCTAGATGGACGTGTGGTATTTGCTGGAGATAAACATGAAAATGTGCCTTATAGCTTCAGGCAGTGACATGTGGAGTGTGTGGTGGGTTGAAGCAAGACAGGACTGTGCCTTGCCTGTAAACTCTCCAGCTTAGAACAGAGCTACTGTTCTAACAATAAGACTGCCTTGGCTAACCTGTACTGTCATGGTGTACTTTCCAGCCCTGCACGGTTAGCATGGAAGCCAGGTATCTCTGAGAAAAGGGAGGACATGGCATTCTCCCCCCCCCCCCCCAAAAGTAGATCTGTGAGACACAACCAGTGCTACAAACAAGACCCAGACAAACGTGCATGCATCCAATGACCAGAGAATAGTTTCTACTCAAAGTTCACACCGCCATTGGTTGGGAGCTCTGATTATGGCCAACTCTTTTATATGTGCTTGTGAAGCACCCTGTAAGATTGGGAAGAGGTATTAGATGCATAATGTATATTGTAAGTACATGTTACACTTATAAGAATGACTAATAAACAGGCGTATTTGAGCAAGGCATTTCAGCTTCAGCCTTCTTCAGTTGCTCTGGCAAAAGTATTGTAAAATATTATAAGCACATGTTATATGCATTAATATATATACCATGTCTGCTACATGAGAGCTCTCTTTCTACAACACTCATCTCTTTTTTTGCTTTTCTACAGTGCTGGATGAAGACTTGGTTGCATTCAACCTGCAAAGCCTTGCCACGCTTGCTGCAGCCTGGGCCCTTGTGGAAGCTACTGGCCTAGAAAGCAGCCCTCCTGACCTCCTCAACTTGGCAGATGCCGCACCGTGCGTGGATGTGCCACCTCGGACAAGGGTCTCCCGTCGCAAGTACATCTGGACCCCAAAGACCAAACCTGTAAGTCTTGTGCTTCTTGGGCATTTCATAAGGCCACCTCCAGCCTTCCACCATCCTAGGGCTCCTTCTTGATGTAGTCCTGGTGCCAGCCAGACCAAATTGGGAGCTCTGTGTTCTGTCTCTTTCTGGGCCGCGGATGCTCTGCTCTTTTAAACCCACTGCATTTTCAGTCATCTTATCTGATGAAGCTGCCATCTGAGGAAGGCTCTCAGCTGCCAGAGGAAGCAGTTGGGACCTCATGTTTCCCAGAAACTCTTGATAATTAATCGCAGGTTGCGTTTGCTTCTGGGTGATGGGGTCACATATTTCTTCCCCTGAGGCTCAGTGTGGTGAAGCTGTAGAACCAGGCCATGATTTGGTACAGGTTTTTTTTTGGGGGGGGGAGGGCAGTTTGGCACATGAAAGGCAGCTTTCTAGCGTTATCTGTGGAGCCAGCTAGCCTTCTACAGCACTTTCTCTCCAAGAGCACACCTATTTATCAGGTTTTGGTATACTGAGGCAAAGAGAAGCCACGTAAGAGTCAGGAATGAAAGGGAGGGCACAACACAGACTGTACACAAAAGCCATTTGCTTTCTGCCATGATTAAGGAGGCTTCTCACGCTCGATAGGTTTGCCCTCTGAAAGCAGCCATTGAGAACCTGGACACACAGGAAGTGGAGATGCGTATGCGGCTAGCAGAACTCCAACGGCGCTACAAAGAGAAGCAGCGAGAACTGGCCAAGCTACAGAGGCGGCACGACCATGAGTGAGTGTCTCTGCCTTTTCGCCTTCCACAGTGGTTTCTAGGAGGAGGAGGAGGAGGAGGCACCAAGCCCTACTTGGCCAAGAACAGAAGGGCAGGATGTGAAATCATATCACATCTGCCGGCCAGGGAAGCAAGCAGGCAGTTCCCTTGTACCAGGATTGAATTCAAAGCTTCTCAGTGTTTTTAAGGAGACAGCACCCACACCTTCTGGAAACCTACACAAGTCTTAACAAATGGGAGCTGAGACGTTCTCACCCTTTTGCCCTGTGTTTATTATGGTTGTTGCCTGCAGGCGAGATGAGAGCTCCCGGAGTCCAGCTCGACGCGGACCAGGACGGCCTAGAAAACGCAAGCACTCCAGTACACTCAGTTCACTGCGACAGAGCTCAGTCAGCAAGAGTGACAGCAGGAAGGTCAAGTGAGTGATCTGGCATCACTTGTAAAGTGGGTGTTGGAATGACACTGTAGCACTATATGTGCACAACGTTGCATGCCTCTCTGGAAGCATGCAGGAGCATGCGTATGCATTAATGAGTATGCATAGCTATTACTCTGTTGAGTATGCATAGCTGTTACTGTGTAGGCATTATAATGAATGCAAACAATGTAGTATGCATTCCCATATCAGCAAAGCTATATACAATGCCAGCAGTGGTCAAAATGTGAATTGCTACCAAGCACCCATTAAGTTGTGGAGGGCGGAGATGAGATTTTGCTACACCTGCTGGTTTTTCTCCCCCATTCTTTTCCCCCATGCCCCAAGGTTTTATTTCTCCCAGCTGGGCTAATTTTCAAAATTGGAATGTGACAATGGGGAGGGAACTTTGGGGAGAAGGGACTAGTGTAGGATGGTTCCAGTACCCCATATCTGCTCTCCCTTTTCTGCTTAAAATTCCCTCACCATCTACCTGAGAGGCATCTACTCTGCTTATGTTTAGAAGGGTGAGTGTTTTGAGTGAGGCAAAGAGGGAGTGGGGAGGATGGACCTGTCCCTATTTGCACAACTATGTTGCAGAGGGTATGTGACTGTATTTTTCAGGAGTCTCTACAAATGGTTATTTCCTAGACCTTGGAACTTTCTCTTTTGTTGTTGTCCTGGAAGTAGCGTGACTTTTTTTCACATCAAACAGAATGCAACATGTGTTCCATATGTACTTGTTATCTGTTGCAACGTTGTGTATTTGTACACTGCCAAAGCCAGTGCAACTGTCAAGAAGAGAGATCCCATTGCCCTATTGGATATTATGGATACCTGTGGACAGGTGTTTGTGTGTCAGAAAGAGAGAATAAGAGAGAGCTGGAAGGAGAGGTGATGATGTTCATGAAATATTTGGAAGCCAAAGTCTCTTGTTGTTTGTAGTTGTTCCTGTTGCTGCCACTCCAGACCTGGATGCATTTCAGCCCCAAATACAATGATTTCCTTCCACCCCATAGTGGACATCGGGGCCTGGGAAACCAAATGGGATTGGAGAGACGTCTGTTTCTCTGTCCCAAACCTTCTCTCCCGCCCCAGGTCGGCTTTGCCTCCTGCACCGCTTTGGGGAAAGAATTGCCCCTCTTTGAAGAGGAAGGCAGCGTTGCATAAAAGCCTCTTTATCTGTGCTGTATAAAGTCATTGGTCACGCTGCAGTGGTGTTCATTGCTGCTGGCGCTTTATGATTATCCATTAGCCGCCCGGCACAGTCATTCCCGCACTCACGGGCCCTGTATAATTGTCCTTCTCTGCTACAAATTGCCTCTCCCGGCAGGCCCATTTGCATAAATCCTCCAAGCTAGTCCAAACATGATTGGAGCACGCGTGTGTGCGCTGCATCAATCCTGATGATTTGGTAATAATAGTTAAATCTGTACTAAATGGTTCCTTCAATTAAGACAGAAGAAAAAAAAATTAATCTCTAGGTTTTATGTCACAAAACATTAGCAAATGTAGTGAAGGTTACAGGGGAAAAAAAGCAGTTAGTGTTGGCTTTGGGTTGCAACATGGCTCTACCATATGGCTCATGGAAACCTTCCAGGGCTCACTGAAGAACTTGCTTGTCTTTTCTCCCATTTCTCCTTGCCCACCACCAGCCCTTTATATAGATTTATCCTGGAGGTGAAGCAGAATCCCTGTTTCCTCCCTGCATCTTTTAAAATTGTGCAGATTCGTGCAAAATTAAATCCAAAAGGGAGTTCAGTCTTTGGCACTAATATAACCTATCAAGTGATATCAGAGGATAGGAGGTCATATGAAGGCAACAAGCAGGGCACTAAATGACAATACTGTATTCTTGCTCTGTGCATTCTAAGAGTATGTCTGCGTGATTCCAGAAGCCATTCCATCAGAGTGAGTTCGTGACCAAATCTTCATAGCTAGGCTTTCCTTTTGAAATACAGGATTCTGTCCTTTACGTTCTGCGACCTCCGACATAGTCCACACTCCATGTTCTCTGTTGCCTGGGAAGGCAAAACACTGAGAAGTAAAATTCTTCCACTTACAGAGAGGAGCTGGTGTTTATGATGAGCTTCATCAGCAGGGATAAACAACAGCTTGAGAGAGCGATTGATAAAGCGATCATCGGCTGTGCCACAGACGTTTTGTCCTGCTATGGTCTCTGGTCAAATGTTTTGCAAATTCGTAATGAATTATTATAAATATTTGTAAAGTTGGTTTGACCAAAGTCCTAACCAGGAGAAGGGGGAAAAGTGCTTTCTGAAAAGATGGTCAACAAAAGCTCCTTGGTAGTTCGAATTATTTGCCAAAACATGGTCACATTCTATATGTGAACCCAGTTGGCAGCAGTTATTATCACATTCTACCAAGAGCGTTGCCACTGGTGACATTCTCACCAATCTTGGGAAGCAAGGCTAAATATGTTTGGAACATAGATTCTTCTTTTCCAATTTTTGTACCTAGAAAGTAAAAGTGTATTCATGAACTACTAACTGCAAAGGGCCTTTGAGAACCGTGACCTGCTCTGTTTACCACAGTGGGCTCAGAGCCTGAGGTACCTGATGCTGTTCTGTGGTGCAGTAAAATGGGCTCAGTTGGCCTCTCAAAAGCCATAAAAGCAGCAGGATCCAATCCCTTGAATGCTCACATGTGAGCACATGGGAAATCAACCTTTTCCCACAGATCAAGGCATCTCAGTGTGGTTCCAGACGGTTCAGGCTCTCAGAAAGAGAAAGAGAGAGAGTGTGTGTGTGTGTTAACCTGAATGGTGGCTTGTGCTGCTTTCCGCTTGGTTCATTTGCATGTATCTGCCTTGTAAGCCTGCCCCAGCAAACAGCCATGGCATAGGATTCCCTTACTGCGTGCCAGGCCAAGGCTGCCAGCCATGGTGGCATCCTTTCCCTGTGTTTCAGGTGGAGGCTTTTGGCTTCAGCAGAGCAACACATGCTTCTATGGCAGCTGCAGGCCCAGCCCCTTGGCCTGTTTCCTATCAGGAACATTCCGATTCCTTGAGCTTTCCACGCTGAACAGAGCTTCTTGCCAAGCACGCCTCCCTCCTGCCACTCCCCGGAACTGAGCGGTGGCCAGGAGCCATGGTAATTCCCCACTGAAGTCAGTCTGCTGAGGTGCTCAGGTTGGGGGGTTGGGGGCTTGGCCTCAGCTGGAGCCTGGCATTGCCCGCTGCTGCTCCTAAGCCAGCCCGCTCCTCCTCCTCCGCCTCCTGCTGATGGCCCTTCGCCTGCTTCAGGGTGCTCCGCTTCCTTCCCACCCTCAGCTTAACCAGGGAATTCCCGCCTTCCTTTCCTTTCCTCTTTCCTGCCGGCAGCCGCAGCCCGGAATGGAATTTGGCACCGGCTTCAGGGTCAAGACTGGGTCAAAAGGTTGAGGTACTGGGGCAAGGCCCGAGAGGAGAGTGTGAACAGAAGCTGTCTTGGGAAGATGGGGTTTGTGCGGCCTCAAGCCCTGGGCTGCATTCCCAGGGTGCAGCCAACAAGAGGCAGCTTCTCTGGAGCTTGGGTGCCGGAGTGGAGCAATTAGAACTAACGAGCACTAGAGATCAGAGCGGGCA
Organism: Pogona vitticeps; assembly: GCF_051106095.1. Classification (NCBI taxonomy): domain Eukaryota; kingdom Metazoa; phylum Chordata; class Lepidosauria; order Squamata; family Agamidae; genus Pogona; species Pogona vitticeps. The sequence continues at coordinate 143,090,838 of NC_135784.1, read as the reverse complement.
GCCAGCCAGCTTGGGGGGGGATGGGACCAAGCCTTCAGGGAACTGATTCATTTCATACTTACTATGCTAGGAGAACAAGCATTGCCAAAGCACTGTAGAGAAGATCCTTTGGAAGGTGACAAAGGATGACCCACCCCGATGAAGCCAGGCCTGATTCTTTGAAGTTCTTGGTTAGGGGCAAGCGAGGAGAGGGGGTGGAAGGTGAACTTCCTCTGCCACTTTTCCATTCTGAATCTGGCCTACACTTCAAATGGAGTACAGAGCTTCCCTTGTCACTTCTTGCCTTTCTCCCATCATCCTCCCATTGCTCCTTTAGTGTGCCAGATGAGACCAATCATACTCATATTGTCTTCTCGAGTCTGGTCTAAACTGGCTGCAGACTGGCCGGAAGGGAAACAGGAAGAGTTTGGAATGGAACAGGAAGATTTTACTGAGCTGTGTGTGGAAGCCTGTGGCCAAAGGTACCTGAAGAAACTGTTGCAGAGTTTTAAAGTTCTTCTTAAATTCCTGTAGCTGTGCAGCAGAAGGGCAAGGATTCACAGAGCAGAATAGCTTCAAATTAACCAGAGCAGACCACCCCTTTTTTTCTCATTAACTGGCACTTACAGTCTCAGTAACCCACTCAGACACACTAGTGGAAGAAAGAATAAAAATGTGTCTCTACTTACAGTTGAACAGATCTACAGTAAAACTGATGCACGTGACTGCTCTTGATAACAAGCTTCAACAGGCTTACTGCTTCCAGCAGACAAAAGAGAGGGGGAAAACAGCAGAGAGGTGGGGCTATCATTGTATCAGAGGCAGGAAGGAACATTTGGTTATTGCTGAGTAGGTTGACAATAACCCCAGTCTAAAAAGGTCCCTCCCAGCCACACCTACTAGAAGCAGCATGTGAGTTTACAATAACTACAACAGATGTTGGGGTTTGTATGTGCTGTGATTCTGTGGGAGCACAAAAGGAACACAGAATATAAGAGTGGGCATAGATTCCTGCTTTTTAAAGACACAAATACACACACTTTGTGTGTGTGTGTGTGTGTGTGTGTGTGTGTGTGTGTGAGCGAGCGAGAGAGAGAGAGAGAGAGTTAGTTCATGGGCAATGCTGGAATTTCTGAAGCTGAAAAGGTTGCTAAATGAAACCGGTTGAGGACTGGCCATGTGCAGTGTAAGACCTTAGCCCTCCCCAGGAATAACAGAAGGAAAGTAAACTGCATAAGGTAAATAGCATACATTATGCAAAAGTAAGAGAAATCACACAAGCTTGGGCAATCCATGTAGGCCACTGAATTTTAATTCCATGATGCAGAATATGCAAAAAACTTAACAGACATGCCCAAGCATACCAGAGTCATTACCAACAGCTCTTGACATTGGCGTGCTGCTAGTCCTGCCGTAAAGCAGAGGAATGGTCACTCAATATAGAATCCCACAGGTGGTGCAGAATTTCTGAGAAATTCCTTCTCTTTTAACAACAACTGCTAATACCTAGAAGAGGAACCCAGATTTTATTCTTATACTGTACTAGCTGTAGAATAAAAGTTCAAACTGTACTGCCAGTTTCTCTTAAACTCTTAGGATCACTTTGCGTTTGTTTAAAGTGCTGGACAGAAAGCACTTTGTGGTATAGTAGTTAATGTGGTCGTTTTAGTTTTTCTGATGCCCATTGTGCTTGGTATATGTATATACCCTGCGGAGAAGCCGAGCTTCTTACTTGCCTGTACATACAGAAACATTGCAAGACTGATCCATGTGGGAGTTTTGCTACAGCTCTAGGAAAATAGAGACTCATTAATCAAGAGAGTGAGACATCTGCACTCCCCACTGTTCCTTCCTCATGTCTCCCAGCCTCTGTCCTGCTTTCCTTAAAGACCTGTGATACATCCTCCTATTTTGCCATGAGCCCCTGCAATTCTTCTTCCCCACACATCCCACCAAGTAGAACAAATGTTCAAAGTTAGGAAGAGAAGACAGTCAAACCAACCCAATATTTGAGAATGGCTTAGTCTGAGAATATGGCACATCAGCACATTGAAGCAATTTTAATCCAGAACGGTAGTCCTTACTGTGTGCATGTGTTGAAGTCTGCACCTTTGAGGTATCTCCTGGCTTCCTGGTTCTTTTAAGATATGCTGCCCATCTTCCCCCACCCATGAAGCTTGTCCCTTCAGAGCAGAACGAAAGAGTGGCACTGAGACCCTTTACACAATTCATGTTGCCACCCGTATTGCTCTCCTTTTGGTGCTGAGGGAGTTAAGCTGCCTGGGCAAGCACTACACTGTAGTTCCTCTGGCAATCCCCCTGCTCATAAAATCTTCTGACAAGCTCCACTGAAAGAGGTGATTGTCCCAAAGCCCCCTCCATAGCTGGTGAATTAATGAGCTGCAGCAAAAGTGGCAGCCGCTCTGGAATGTTGCTGGAAGACATAAAAAGTCCTGGAATGTCTCCTCCCTTTCCTAGAGCAGCCTCAGGATATGGGGTGGGTAGGGGTCTAGCATGATCCCATCATCCACCACATCCCCCAAGAAACAGGCACAGGAGTTGTCCACTCAGTCTTGTGGTATCAACCTTGTCTCTTCTGTGGAGGATGCGGCAAAAGCTTTACCATGTCCCTGTTCATCCAAGTCTCCTAGAAGTATACCTTCTCCTACTACCGAGGTCCAGTAGGAGTCTTCCCACATATAACTTAGGATCTGTAGGAAAGGAGCTGCCTCAGGATCCCTCTGTGCAGGTGGCAAATGCTGTCATTTTCCAGAGAAGGCAAAGCTTGGAAGTAACTTGTTGCATATGATGTTAGCTGTAATGAATTCCGTTTTTTTCCAAAATGAAGATGTGACTACATGACAATTAGCCTTGACAACTTTTTTTTTATCAGAGTTTTTCTATAGGTATTGCGCTATGACCTCATCAAATAGGGGAGGAGGGTTTTCATATGCTCCAGCCACTGGCTCATTCTGTGCTTTGTACTGCTGGCCTGGTGCTCTGTAATGGATATGGAGGCAATATGGGGTAGATGGGAGGATAGTGGTTTTTCTAGTACAGATCAGTAGCTTGTAGTATTCAGAGTTTTTAAATGCAATGAAAATTATCATCACCTATACACAGCAGAAAGTAGAGTTACTATTAAAAACAGTAATTATAACAATGACTAACTCTATTTTAATTGGCATTTGAGAAAATAACTTCCTAAGCCTTTTCGGTAATTATGTCTTGCAGAACAATGGCACTTATTTCATCCTAAGGCTTTTTCACTCTTTAGGAAGGAATGTAAAACTTTCCTACTCTGTTTTATAGAAAATTTGATATTGGTCCATATGAAGAAACTTTATTGAATATTATTTATGTACTTTGTTTAGTCTGTAATAGCTGCATTTTGACTTTATGGAATATTTTATACAAAAATTGATGTGTAACTTCCTAATATGCAATCCTGACAAAGGGGCTTTTCAAATGTGTGTATATGGGTGCAGAACATAAAAGAAATTATTTTACACAGAGACATGAAGCTCTCTGCAATATGTAAGGCCTCACCTTCTTCTCTGCCAGTCACAGAGACTTTCCTAGTAATACTAACTAGTCCTTCATATGTGTCAGGAGAAATTTGGTCTCCTGTTTTACACAGCTGCCACAATTCAGCCTTCATCCAAGTTGCTTCCTGAGGAAACTGGAGTTCAATAGAACCCAGATGTCTTGGCACCTAGTTCGTGCTGTGCCCTCCTGTGCTGAAAAGGCAGGAGGAGATCTCAAGCTATGTTGTTGTCTGGAGAGGAGTGCTTTAGAATCATAGAATAATGGAGTTGGAAGGAGCCTATAAGGCCACTGAGTCCAAGCCCTGGCTCAGTGCAGGAATCCAGTTGAAGTATATCAGACAGATAGTTCTCTGTCTAATTTTTCTCTTGAATGTCTCAGCATTCACCACCCCCAAAAAGCAATTGGTTCTATTGTTGTAGTGCTCGGAAAGCTATGACGTTTTCCCCTGATATTCAGCCTAAATATGGCTTCCTATAATTTGAGCCCATTATTATGTGTCCTGCACTCTGGGATGATCGAGAACAGATCCTGCCCCTTCTCCGTATGACAGCCTTTCAAGTACTGTATTTGAAAAGTACTATCACATTTCTCCTCGGTCTTCTTTTCTCAAGGCTAAACATGGCCAGGTCCCTCATAAGGCTTGGTTTCCATTTCCCTGATCAATCCTTGTTGCCCTCCTCTGAACTTGCTCCAGTTTGTTGGCATCCTTAAAGTTCAATGTTCAGAACAAGAATCACTGCTCAAGATGAGACCTAAACAGTGCTGAATAGAGGGGGGACTAGTACCTCATGGGATGTGGAGACTATACTTCTGTTACTCCATCCTAAGATCTCATTTGCCTTTTTTGCAGCCACATCACACTGTTGGCTCGTATTCAGCTTTTGACCTACAACAAATCCAACATCCTTCTCATTTGTAGTATTATTGAGCCAAGTATCCCCTATCTTAAAGCTCTGTGTTTGGGTTTTCCCCCCCTAGATGTAGAACATAGCACTTATCCCTATTAAATTTTAGTGACCATCCAGCACTGAGGCAGCTCCATTAGGGGAAGAGACCAAGCACTTTAAATCTAGGTTTGCCCAACCCTGTCCATCCTTGTGCTGCAGTCTGTGAAATACAGTGGTTATTATCTAGCATGTTTCTACTCTTTACAAAAAGTGAAGTCCCCAGATGCTGTGAACCAAGGCAATAATCAGTTTTCTGCCTGAAAAAAACATTGTGCTGATACATTTTTAACATAAATGGAATCTATTTTTGTATTTTTCCAACACATTTTCATATAACCACGATATCTAGAAATAAAGTTGTAAATGATGTTTTATGCCAAAAGATGCAGCATAGAATTGCAGAAGACAGAGTAAAATTGTTAGAACGTGTTTGTGTTTGCATGCTCGTTCTATGCTGGCAGACATATAGGAATTTTTGCAAACAAAGCACTGCATACAGTCAAACATTGGTTGAAGGAGAGAAAGAGGCACATTCTAATGTAGCCTAGAAATTCAGAGGATTCATTGCTGGAGGGAGGGGGCTGATGTTTGAGAATATTTATGGAAACTCATTTTTCTGTATTTATTTGCCTGTTGTTTAGATCTTGTAAAGCTTAATCAGAGCTGTGTTAGAGCATAACATGCTGGCAGTATTCAGAGCTGTGAGTTGCAGATTCACATGCTTCTCCAGAAAATAAGAGCATATCACTTGTGTAGTTAAAGTAGGAGTTCTAGGTAGAGATAGACTTATTTATTTATTTATTTATTTATTTATTTATTTATTTATTTATTTATTTATTTATTTATTTATTTATTTATTGGACTTATATACCGCCCCATAGCGCTACAAGCACTCTCCGGGCGGTTTACAATTTTTTAATTATACAGGCTACACATTGCCCCCCCAGCAAGCTGGGTACTCATTTTACCGACCTCGGAAGGATGGAAGGCTGAGTCAACCTTGAGTCAGCTATTTGGGATTGAACCCCAGGTCGTGAGCACAGTTTTAGCTGCAGTACAGCGTTTTAACCACTGCGCCACGAGGCTTATTTATTTATTTATTTATTTATTTATTTATTTATTTATTTATTTATTTATTTATTTATTTACCACCCACACTACCCAAAGGTCTCTGGGCGGCTTACAGCATTTTAAATACAGTAAAAAGATAAAAAGATAAAACAATTAAAATGCAATTAAAAATACAGTGCTCTAAAGATTGCCACCAGGGCAATTTTTGCCACCCACAAAAAATTTGTGTTTCTATTTCAGATATTCTCATTCAAAAACCCACCAAGTAGTACTAGATATTTTTTGTGCGCAGGCAGGCAGGAAGTACAAAGGAGATATGACCATACAATCCGCGACATTGATCCTTAGGGCACTGCGAGCCAGTGCTCGTGGTGCAGTGGTTAAACCGCTGTACTGCATTCAAAGCTGTGCTCACGACCCAGAGTTCAATCCCAGGTAGCCGGCTCAAGGTTGACTCAGCCTTCTATCCTTCCGAGTTCGGTAAAATGAGTACCCAGCTCGCTTGGGGGGGGGGGGAATGTGTAGCCTGCATAATTAACTTGTAAACCGCCCAGAGAGTGCTTGAAGCACTATGGGACGGTATATAAGCATCATGCTTTGCTTTTGCTTTTGCTGGTGGTTTACAGGCAAAATATACATTTGTGAAAAAATGAAATGTCTAGTATGTACATGTGCACACACAGAGAAATACTCATATACTGTGTTTGGTTGTACATATAAATACAGAGATAAGACACAAAGGGGACAAAAGGGAACTAAGCAAAGAGGCTTGAAAGAAACCAAAGGATGTCAGTCAGTTCTTCATTTCTTAAAAAAAATAGGCAAGATTTTTATGCAGAATGGCTCAGGGAATACATTCATGGGATGTGAACAAACAAAACCAATATGGGATGGATTTGTGGTGTGCATGTAGGAAAGCGCTAATCATTTCCGCTTAGTCCAAATGATGCTTGGGCTCTGTCTGTGCATGGTGCTCCACCCCTCCACCTGATCTGGCTGTCGGTTCCACTCCATTTTATAGAGGAGACAGTGAGCTGAATATCTTTCCACTGGACTTTCTTCAAACGTTCTTTTCCCATTCACAGGTCAGTAAAGGCAAGCTTATCTTTGCTGTGTGCAGAGCTGCGGGCTGAGGGGGAGCCAAAGAAGAAAAAACGGAAAATATCAGAGACAGCTTATGGTGGCCTCAAGAGCTCACAGGTGAGAACACTTCAGCTTTATTCTTTAGCCTCCATTGCAGATGAACAAGTGATCCTTCAATGATTTGAATAGGTGGGGCCTGATCTGAGCCAAGGGCAACAATATTCTTGTCCCCTTTTAAAAGACAGAAATCTTCACCGCATCAACCATGATGCATTAGGTGCCAGTGCCCAACCTAGCAGGATCAGTGGGTGCGATATTTTCCTAGTCTTTGAATGTTCACATCTGCTGCTTGCTATCTCCTTCTACTTACCCTCAAAGACTAGAAAAATTAATTATGTACAAAAAGCAAATATAAACAAGCAATTGTACCATTTGAATTGGTGTTTTGTCTTCTTTTAAATTACTGGTTTCGTAACTTCATACACACACACAAAGTTACAGGAAACAGAATGTTACAGAAATATATCTTAAAATATAATATGAAATGACACTTGAGGTCTAAGGAGGCCAGAAGGTTTCTGATTGCTGTTTTCAAATATCTTAAAGATTGCCATTACAGATAATAGATGTCAGTTAATTGGCACAGAAAAGTGAGGTCCTGGGTTTAGTTTGCAAGGAAGAGAATGGAGATAGGAAGTCCCTTCTAACAGAGCAGTTGCTATAAAGCACAGAATTCCCTTCTTTGAAGGATTTAGAAGATTTGGCTATAGAGAGTCCAACTTCAATAGCAGTAGAGCCAGATAAGATTTTTTTTCAGCCTTTTCCAATTTCTTAATTCTCACAATTGTCCCACAAGTGAGCAGGAGGGAGAGGGAGATGCCGGACGATGAGAATTCTGTGCATCTTCTGCCGTTAGTAACAAAACTTCTTCTGTACGGTTCCAGGATAAGGTGCGTTGCAAGAAGAGTAGCTCCCAATGCAAGCTGACTTCCAATGTGGTGCACAAGGTTTCCCATCTTAAGCAGAAGGTCAAGAGCAAAGGCTTGCCTGCCAACATTGGCCCATTCCGCCGAAAAGAGCCAACCCCTGCTGCTCGGATCCAAAAGAAACTATCTCATCCCAAGAGCTCTAAAGCCGCACCTTCTGCCAAATACCTACAACAAGACCTCACTTCCTCCGAGGCGAAGCCAAGCACGGGGAATCCTGATGCAGGTATAGAAGGGATTTGCAGGGAAGTAAAGTTGGTTGTGTGAAATGTAGGGATCACATCAGTCATAAGTGTCCTGCTTCCTGCTGCCAAAAGGATACTGACCCTCTGAGGCAGCCAGTGGCCTCTTGCATGGAACTGACAGAGAGCTTGTCCTCTGAGCTGTTTGCTGAGCTCCCAAGGTGCAAAATCCCTGTTCGTTTGTGCATCTTTCCACTGAGGAAGATTATCCCAATTGGTTTCTCCCAAGGCATTCGTGGGCAAGTCCATATTCCCCCAAAGTCATTATCATCAGCTCTGGCCAGGGTTTTGCCGCACAAGTGTATTTCCTGCTGGCAAGCAGAGGAAGCCGTGGGGTTTAAAAATAGCTGCATGTGATGGCCTCTGCAGGGGCCAATGTCCGTTCCCATTTGACTGCAGCCTTATGGGTTTCCCTTGGAGCTCCTGGGGCATCTTATCAGGAAGCCAAGGCTGAGACAGGAATCCTGCTTCCACTCCCTAAAGCCAAAAGAACAAAGACACATTGTCAGAGGGGGCAAGAGAGCCAGGATGTAGGAGCTGAGATCGGAAGGGGGATGCACAGCCAGCTCGACAGTGGGGTCAGCACAGAGGGAGGTTATTCTCAACTAAAACACAGTCATTCACAGCTTTGTTTGCTTTGCTTTGTTTCTTCGTTTATTTAAAAGCTTTTACCCTCACCATTCTACTCACCATGAGTATGCCAGGCTAAGTAATTTACTAAGTGCTTATTCCTCAGGCCTTCACTGCAGTAGCCTCAGCCGCCAGGGAGTACCAATGTTGGGCTGGCGAGAAGTCAGGTTGCCATTCATGAGTGGGGAAGAGGCCTTGCAGAGGGCGACTCCCTGGACAAAATGCGCTAATCCCCCATAATAAAATGCTTTGTGAACTATTGCCTCTAAGCCAGTGGTTCCCAACCTTGGGTCTTTAGATGTTCTTGGACTAAAACTCCCAGAAGCCTTCACTACTAGCTATGCTGGCCAGCATTTCTGGGAGTTGTAGTTCAAGAACATCTAGGGACCCAAGGTTGGGAACCATTGATCTTTACTTCACAGTTCATTTTGGAGTATAGGCCTCAAAAACTATGTGGTGATTGTTTGTGGGATGTATCATGATAGCTAAAGATGTGTGGGCATAAGTGAAGTTGGGAATGATGAGGAAAGTTGGAGTCTCCCCCTCATGTTCTGTTTGCTCCACTTACATTCTTCAACTTTAACTAACTCTCCTCCATATCTGCAGATGACAATCACCACAAAGACTATAAAAGCGATGATGATGGTGGTGGTGATGACTTGACCAGTGACACCAGCTCCACCCTCCATGTGACAGTCAGTCCTGCTGTGATTGGCCCCTCTCCCTCCTCAGTAGTGAAAATGGAGGCCAATCAGAAGGCGAAAAAGAAAAAGGAGAGGCAGGGGTTGCTAGGTAAGGGAAATGTGTTTTTTTTAACATGCTAAATCCACCCCAGCTGACAAGGAACTGGGCATTGAAGCTTGGTGGGGATATGAGTCAGATTGCATCTGGCTCTCCTGTTTTGCTTGTTATTCCATCCTGCAAAATTATGATGCCTGACTCATGTCTGATGCCTAAGGATGTGTGCCAGGTAGCAGAGACCAATCCCTCTGCACCCACCTCTTGTTACAGAGAGTCTCTAAGTTCATCTTAAAAGCTACATAGGAAGTTAAAAGATCCAGGTTCTGCTATTATTACTGCCTTAAAAGAGAGGTGGACATGAGACAAGTCCACGAGGGGTGAGAGCTTCTCCATAATACAGATATGCCTAAGCTTATTCCTGCTGTATGTGTCTTGGGAACCAAACTGTGTAGTCAGAGAGAAGCATCAGCATAACATGTGGGCTCCCTTTGGCTCCATGCTTTACCACATTGCTCTTCTGGATTTGCACAGGGCCTTGCCGAATCCCCAGTCCTGATGGCCAAGTCAAAATCAAGCGGCGTCCTGTGAAGCCTGGTGTAGGGAGGTTGGAGAAAATACCAGCGTGTCGGACAGGACCATGCGAGACCTCCAGCAAGAAGAAGTTAAAGAGCAAGGCCAAGGAGCTTCAGTGCAGTCCTGGGACATCAACCACCCCCGAGGCGCTCTTCTCTAGCAGTCAGGCCCGGTCATTCACAGCTCGGGACGATGCAGTAAAGCTCAGCAGTGAACGCCTCAAGAAAGCCACACGCAAGAGCAAAGTCTTGCAGTCAGCCCTCCGGGTGAGCAGGGAAAGAAGGGAAGAGGGTTGCAGATGCACACCTCGGGGTGAAGTGGGATGGCAGGAGGAGCAGCTATTCCAAGAGGACAGTATTGCTGCCTAACAGACTGGTCCTTACTGTGTTGCTAGGCTTTAGGAAGGGCAGATCCCTTCCACAGGAGTGTCAGGTCAGATGCTGTGAGATATACTGCATGTTTGTCTGGTATGCTTGACATTGCTGACTTTCTTCCCTTTCTCCTTGTGCCTTCTTGGCAGAGAAAGAATGGAACACTGGCACTGTCTCCTCGCAATGCTAAGGCCATCCTTAGCAAGGGCAAGAAGCTCTCCAAGGTCAAGAATAAGGTGGTCAGCAAACAGGTAGGAGACCAGATGACCCCCTCCTGTAGTGCAGGGTTTGTTGAGGTCAGCAGCGCCTGCCACCCTCAAAAACAACAGCTATATAGCCCTAGAGCTACTAGAGTGTTTTATGAAGATCTGAAAGCTCTAGACCTGCCCCCCCCCCCAGCTACTAGGCCAAGTGAGACAGGGACAAATTGGGCTACCTATCCAGAAATAAAGAAGGCATGCAGGCAAGCCCTCCAGTTCTCCATGCAGGCTGAGATCCTCTGAATTTCTTCGAAACCCTTTTATGCATAATGACCCCTTTCTGCAAGAGCCAGATTAATGCTGTTGAATTGGTTCCGGACGGGAAAGTCCTTTATTTAGTGCATTCTCACCTAGGGGGAATCACTGTTTATCCCACACGAGTGGAGCACTCCCATATGCAGCAAAAGAACACACTATGCTTTTTGCTTTCGCAGTGCAAAGGCCGGGCAGTCAGCCGACTGATGGAGAGCTTTGCCATTGAGGATCACTTTGAGTTTGATGATAACAGCAGCTTTTCTGAAGAAGAGGAGATGCCGCCCACAGGTGCAGAGCAGGACACCGGTGAGAGTCTATAACATTTGATGGGAGAACCAGGAGCCAAAGATGTTTAGTGGAAATGCAGTACCACTGTTGACTGAGCTTGGTGGTCAAGAACAAAGACGTACAGATAAGAAAGGTAGTGGTGTGAGGTAGTACTAGGGATGGGATGTTGTGGTGTGTGCACTGCTGCTAAGGCATCATTTGAGGGAATGAACTGTTCTGGGGTGCATGGCTGTCAGGCGAAGGCTGGTGCTGTAGGCAACTTGGAAGAGTGGACAGAATGGTGGAGAGCCAATGTGGGATGATGTCATGCAGCAGAGCTCCTAGGGTTGGATTCTTGGCTGATGAGGTCTCCTAATCAATTGGTGAGCCCATTGTCTGCCATATGCTTACCAGAAACGATGTGAGTCTAGCCAGAGCTTTAATCCAGACACTTCCTGGATGGCCACACAGTTTTTGAAGAGCTCGTGTTGTGTCCTGAAGGCAGAATAAGGAAATGGAGAGAGGAGTGCTGTGCGCTCATGCCTTGCCTTCTCTTTGCAGCCCAGTCATGCACAATCCACAAGGAAGATCTGCAGGATGGACTGCGGGTGCTCATCCCCAAAGAGGACAGCCTGCTCTACGCTGGTAGTGTAAAGAGCCTGCAGCCACCAGACATGTAAGGGGCCCTCCTTCCCAATCCTGGGTGGTACATGCAGGGAGTGAGGGCCATCCCTTCCAAGGACCGGAGGGCAGCGCAGATGTTTCCATGATGTCTCCATCCTTCAGAAGGCTGTACCATTCCTTTCCTCTCTGTTCCAGGACTTCCCTAAGCCTTGTAGATGCTTGTGAGCCCTCCTAAAGAGAGATCCATGTACCCCTTTCTTCAAATAACCACCCCAGAGATCACCTGCTTGGTCTCCATCAAGAGTTCCATCTTCCCCAGCTGCAGTGCCAGTTGATCTGTGCTATACGTTCATTCAGGGCACATCCAGTGGTCTCTCCCCTGTGTCCACCCCTTACTCTGATCTGAAGAAAGCACTCTTGTGTCAAAGAGCCCATGCGCTTCAGAGGACAAAGAGCTCATTTGAGAGACTTGCATTCCATTCCCACTTGAGTGCCTTGTTTAATCTGGGCCTACCTGTTATCTTCTAGCCATCTTGTAAAGGGGGTGTAATAGCGGATTTAAAAAAAAACCACATACACAAAATCACAATTTGGTCATTTTTAAATGATGTCCATGAAAAGAAGTATGAACCTGTCATTCTGTGTTCACCAGGGAATAAGGATCAGTGAGTCAGACTGGAGAGACTTAACACCTGGACTGTTGTGCTGTTACACCTCTTTTCCCAAACAGAGCTTTGGGGGCCCTCTTTTGCCCCATTTTCTTCCGATCCGTGAGCTGGGCTGGGAGCACCTTGCACTCCCACCGGACTCGCCTGGGCCAAAAGACTAAGGGCTTTGTCCTCCCTACAGCAAACTGATCGTTCAATGTCCCCATTCCCCATTTATCAAAATTAGCCCAGTTGAATTATTTTCCCGCCTTTTCTGTCCTTCTAGTTGCATAAATCCCTGTCACTGCTTTGTCCCTCCTGTAGTTACAGCATTGTCATCGAGGGGGAGCGAGGCAACCGGCAGAGGATCTATTCCCAGGAGCAGCTGCTGCAGGAGGCGGTGAGTCCCAGTAGATCATGGCCTGGGATTAATCAGGCCTGCTTAGACAGTTGGGGTGTGTATTTGTGGAGAAGCTGGGCTGTAGCATGCAACTGGGAACAATACCTACGGGACATACCTGTGGGGCAGGGAGTAAAAAGTACTCCTCCCCTGTGCAAATGTGCAACCTGGCACAGAATGCTAGGGAAAAAAGCATTTTTGATGAGACAGGCATGGTACAATTGCGAAGCCCAGACCTTCTTTGTATTGGGATTTAAAGTAGCATAACTTCAGGGAAAAGCAGGCAGGGTGTATTCCGGAAAGCGGACACCTGCTTTGTGCTAACTTGAAGGCCTGTTAAATGCCCTTGCACAAAGGCACAAAGTACTGGTGTGCAGTCCCAGCCCTTCAGCAATCATACAACGGCTGAGACCTATTGTGGGCTGGACCTCTTTTAAGTTTTGCAGTGGCTTTGCTGTTGCCTTTGGTGGTGCAACGTTCTGACATACAGGACTTCTGCCTTTCCAAGGGATATCTTAGTACATCCAGCGGTGCATCCTAGTGCCTGAGTGGATACATAGAGAGATGCTGCATGTTTTGGCAGCACTCTCAGGGGAGCCCTTTGAGAGAGTAGCCTTTGCTGATGCTTGTGCTTTAGTCAGATTTATTCGTCCAGCTCGGTGCAGAATGGCAAAGACCAAGAGGTTCCTGCACACAGGAAAACACTAATGTTTTACTCAGAATAAACCATGCAAATGAAGTATACACAGAGCTGCTGATTTTGGGATTCAGTTGCTATTAGCAACATTGGTTCATTCTAAACCACCTCTTTTGAGTGTTTGCTGTATTTGCATGTTATACGGCATGGTGCCTTGTAACTGGAGGAAAGGGTTCCTTGGTTCAGTGGTGTCTAGGCAGAAGACAAGGGTAAGAGAATACGATTGGTGATAGTGGAAGAAGGGCAGATAACCGTGGAAGTCCTGCCATCTGAATATTAGCTTCCCTTCCCAGATTCTGTTGGGTTGTATTCAGACATTACCTTGACTATCATTGTATGAGGACATAAAGTACACTCATCCTTGCCTAAGCGATGGTGTCAGCAATGTTTTTGGAGCTTAGCTAAGAGCGAAGTGGGCTTGACAACCAGGGCCCTTTGTTTCTTTCCAGGTTCTGGATGTGCAGCCACCGTCGCGTCACAGCCTGCCACCAGGCACCCGGGTCTGTGCCTACTGGAGCCAGAAGTCCCGCTGTCTCTACCCAGGGAATGTCATTCGAGGTGAGACGGGCTGGCCATGACACATCCCAGAGTGGGGAGGAAAAGAGTGTGCAGCAGGTGGCTGAGCAGTCCAACTGGCGTGTAACCTTTCCGTTTGTTCTCAAGTTATGACCATTTCTGCTCCACAGGTTCCTCAAGCGATGAAGAGGATGATACGGATTCAGTGCTGGTTGAATTTGACGATGGGGACACAGGACACATTGCAGTGTCTAACATCCGCATGTTGCCACCAGACTTCAAAATCCAGTGTAAGTATTCCTGGGTGAGATTAACGCAGAGCCATTTGTAGCTGTCATGCTTCGCATTTTATTTTGACTCCACTGGTCGAAATGCAGTATTGTATTGCCCATTTTTATGCAGAGCTCCATCCATATTGGAGCCTCTGCTAAATACTCTGTGTCTTGAGAGTTTTGGTTATGTGCTTGGGATAAGAATACGTTGTGTAGGAGAGACCCCAGTCAGTGTTGGAGGAGGCATACTGCCTACTACTAAGGAAGAAAGCATGTGAGGAAAGTAGATGATGGAACACTAACTGTAGGATTCAGCAGGCATCTTTCTTCTGGATCTTTGGGTGAGACTTACAATTCCCCTTCCTCCCTCTGTAGGCACAGAGCCCTCTCCTGCGCTGTTGGTCTCTACTTCCTGCCGACGTAACAAGAGGTCTTCCAGTGATGTTCCCCACTCCAGTGAACCAGCACCAAGCCTGTGTGCTGAGGGGCGTGAGGGCTCTGAGTCAACCAAAAGCGCTGGCAAGAAGGCAGCCAGTAAAGAAAAGGCTGGTAAGGCACAGGGTCTCCCCGCTTCTTGCCCTTCTTTGAGGAAGCCAAAGGTTATCCCGTTTTATCCAGATGAGAACCTTGTGAGGCATGTTAGATTGAGAATGTGAGCCATCTTGGCCACTCAGTGGACTTTGGTATGGACAGGGATTTATTTCATTTTTGTTTCATCTTAAATGATTAAACCCTCTTTCTACATTGTTATATTTAAGGCAATTTACAACCTGTAGAAAAAAAACAGACTGTATCTGTTTTCACATCCTGTAAAAAAAGAAAAGAAAAAAAGTTAAACTGAAAAGAATAATTATAAAATTAATTTGCATCAGGTAGTGTAACATTTAGATATGTCAGAAGATAATATCCAGTTTCTGAAAATCAGCTAATAATAATCACAAACTCACTCCCAAATATTTCACCAAATGATTTAGCAATTCTAAACTATCCAAATAATAATAAAGTTACAATAGATAAAAAGCTAACTGGCCATGCAAAATAAGATTAGTGGCAAAGTCATTCAGCTTCAAGATGCATGAATGTAACTGGTCCCCAGGTCCAGATCCAACACTCTCATAATTATGCCATAAGTACACAAAAATCAGACTCTGCATTAAAGAGCAGCGCTGGAACCCACATGATTAAAGGGCATCCTAGAAGCTGAGCTGGCCAAAGCAGTGACATGGAAATTGGGGCCAAAAACATCAAGGGGATTGGGACAGGTTTGAGGAATAATAGTAAGTATAGCAGAATGTGGGTATAGATCTAGATGTAAGATATTAGACCTAGGTAGCATAGACTTGTAGACAAGTCTCTGAGTCAGCACCAGATCTTTTACTGATTGTCAGCTGCAGTTGTCTTGAGTTCAGCCTTTTGCAAAAGCTGTTCAAAACTGCTTTCTGCTCCTCTCACTGCTGCTTCAGTGGCCATTCCTTTGTTCTTCTTCGTGGTCTCTGTGAATGCACACTAATGGGTTAATCTGTGCAGAGATCTTCGGAATATTCTAGAGCTTTAAGCTCCGTTCGTCAAGGACCGCCCCCGTAGCCCACTAGGTCCACCCGGCCTCCAAATCACCTCAGTTCTATTTCACCTCAGCTGAGGTCTCCTCTGTCGAGCTGCCTTTCATCCGTTGTGTTTCCTAGAAAAGAAAATATCATTGTTTACTTCGAGTTCATCAATCATCTTCTATAATTTACACAAGAATCAGTCCTTCTTTATATCAAGAAATCGTGAGAGACTTTTTCTTTGTTGACCGCTTCCCCCCGCCCTATTTTCCTCTTTCCCTCTGCTTCCCTTCCCGCCATTTATGGCACCCCTTCCCCCTTCAAAAAGTGCACATTGTGCTCTAATAAAAGCCCATTAACAGACAACCACAACATCTGCCTGTTCTGCTTAGGGGAATCACATCAAACTACTTCCTGCCAAATTTGTACAGTCAACACTCGACTTCCGAACATCCCTAGATATGAACCTTTCGATTTACGAATGGCTCCATTATCAAAAATTGGCATCGACTTGCGAACGGAGCTCAGCCTACGAACAAGGGTGAGGCCCTGTTCACAAGTTAATGCCATTTTTTGCCAATGGAGCCTTTCGTAAATGGCTCCCTGCAAAAAGGCAGGGAGAAAAGGCTGGAAATTTGAATTTCTTGCCCTTTCTCCCTGCCTTTTTGCCTTCGGAGCTCTCAAAGGGCTTCCTCCAATGTTGGGGGGAAAGCCCTTTGAGAGCTCCAAAGGTGCCGATCGTGGTGGCAGGGACCCCCAGGGAGGTCACCCATGGTGGCGTGCAAGCCCTGGGAGACCTGCCTGGGGGTCCATGCCACTGCAATCGGCACCTTCGGAAGTCTCAAAGGGCTTTCCCTCTGACATCAGAGGAAGCCATTTGAGACATCCGAAGCCAAAAAGGCAGGGAGAAAGGGCAGAAAATTGGAATCTCTGCTTTTTTGCCTTTTGAAATGCTGGAATGGATTAATTCCATTCCCATGCATTTCAATGGGTAATGGTACTTCAACTTACGAACTTTTCGATGTACGAACGTCGTTCCAATACAGATTAAGTTCGTAAATCGAGGTACCACTGTAAAAGATTTACCAAGCAGGCACTCAGATTGAGGCAACAACGCCTGAGGTCCTTTCTCTGGCAAAAATCACTTCAGCCCTCACAAACCATGAAGACACCTCTTACTACTCAGCCTCCAAATCAGTCTCCAGTGCCACTTATTGCATCTCCAACTGCTACTTCCAAGAGCTTATAAAAGTTTAAATCTAAATCCAAAACATCAAACTCTGCTAAGACTACTCCAATACCAAAGTCTCCTTCAATATTAGACCACTCAAAATCTAAGAAAAGGAAAAAATCATCTACCGAAACCTGTTCCTCTGGACTGGTACCAGACCAGCCTCTACAAGATCAATCCACAATACGAGTTAATTCTTCAGAGGACACTCTGATGCTTCCTTCCACCCAGCCAGAGTCCCCAATTTTGGCTCAGTCCCCAGTTTCGCCGGTCGAGGCGGACGTCACCATGATACCAATGTCCTCCCCCCCCCCCATTTGAGCCCTATTTCTACTGGTCGCTCCATCTCATTGAGCGACTCAGACTCAGTGTGCCTGTAGTTTCTCCTCCACATAAGATGTCGAGAAAAGAACACCACACCACTCAGACAACTCATCATGGTGCCAATCCCAAGAGACCCACAACTCTTTTTTAAAAAAAATTATTTTATAACACATATAGACATACAAAACCAACAAAAAAAACATACAAAACAAGCAAAAACATATAGGCAGGCGGGGGAGGCATTTCCATACAATATTATCCATTATATAAATCTGACTGCATCAACCTTATTGCTCTTAAATATTTAGTTCAATATAAAGCATCCTAAAGTTATAATAATTCTAGTGATTGATTTTTAATAGATTCCTCATGATCCAAATCTGACACCAATCACATTCATATCAGTGTGGGCATGTAGAATGAAAGCAATGCTTTCTACAGAGGCCACATGGCAGACAATATCCCGTTATGGATTTTTCTTGCATAATGGGTAATTTTGCAGCCCTTTTCAGGTGATGCATGAAATATTACCAACAGATGAGTGCTTGTTTTGACGTTGATGAAGAATTTCACAAAACAGGCCCTTGCTTTTTACCTAACCCTATTTTAAAATGTTTGTTTTGACAATGTCATGGGAATGTTTGCAAACCTTGAGGTTCTGGTGGGTGTATCATGGAATGGCAGACCATAGGGAGTGGGAAGTGCATGCTTCCTATAAACAAGGGGCAGCTGCTACCCTCTGGGCTTTGCCATTTTATGACTGATGCCAAGATCCTACATAAATTGTTTGAGAGTGCAGATAACTAAAGAATGCACGGTGCCTTTTTCACAATAGTTGCGATCTAGTTACTATCTGTTTCTTAAGGATACCTGCTATACTTCCTCCAGAGACATAACAACTTTAGCTTCAAAACTGAGCTGCATCGTTGAGAGAAATCTAGAACTCAGCTGGAACATGTGGGGAGCTGTGGAAGCAAAATGGTCCATATACAGTAATAAGTTTATTCATTTTGAAGCACAGAAACTGAAGATTGTTCTTTGAGAAGGATATAGACAGAATAACCTTAACACAATTGATCATCTTCACCGGTATTTCTCTAACCCAGTCCTTTTTCACCAGGTAAATCTGACGTGCTGCACTCAAGTTTGAAAGCTTTGCCAGGAGACCACTTCCTGAGCCGTCGTGCCAGCCCCCTGTTGAGTTGGTCAGCTTTGGCTCAGAACAAGCGCAAGGCGTCCAGCAAGAGCACAGCTCTACGACAGAACCTCTTCCAACTCAATGGCAGCAGCAAGAAGCTGCGTGCCAAAGAGGTGCTCTTCCCCGTCCACAGTGTAGCTGCTCCCATTTTTGGCAATGGTTTTGGCTCAGACTCATTCAGCCGCATTGCCAACTCCTACTCAACTTTTGGAAGTGCTGGCCTGGTGCTGCCGTGTACCCAAAAGCTCTTGCGCGCCAAGAAGGCCGAGCGGTTGGATGCTGAGATGGGCAAAGGAGGGCGTCGGAAAGTGGGTGGTGAGTATCTGGTCAAGCTGGACCATGAGGGCGTGACCTCACCCAAGAACAAAAACTGCAAAGCCTTGTTGATGAGCGACAAAGACTTTGGGCCCCTACCTGGCCACGGCTACGCTCACCCAGGCCTAGGGATCAAGGAGAAGAAGAGTGCCCTGCCCATAGGGTTGGCGTTACGCAAGTACACGGGTCAAGCAGAGTATGGGCTGCACTGTGACAGTGACTGCCACAGCTCTTACTCGGACGAAGATGAAGTGGATGAACTGAGGGGCAGCGTCCCATCTCGCTTCCTGACACGCCTTTCCGTCTCTTCGTCTTCTTCTGGATCATCCACGTCTTCAAGCTCTGGCTCAGGCTCCACCTCTAGCCTCTGTTCCTCTGACAATGAGGACTCTTCCTACAGTTCTGATGATGAGGACCCCACCTTGCTTGTGCAGACCTGTCTCACACACCCCGTTCCTGCCCTGCTGGCTCAGTCTGAAGCCCTTCGTTCAAAGAGCAGTACCCTGCAGAGGTGCTTTGCCGCTGGTGCCAAGGGCAAGCTCAGGCGCAAGGAGGCCCTGAGCTTCTCTAAAGCCAAAGAGTTCTCCCGCCGGCAGCGCCTGCCCTCGGTGGAAAACCGGCCAAAGATCTCTGCTTTCCTTCCTGCACGCCAGCTCTGGAAATGGTCTGGGAATCCCACTCAGGTAAGGGAAAAGGCTGGAAGTTGAACAGAGCTTTTAGAATTTTGCTCCAGAAAAACATCTTCCACATTTAACAAGGACTGAACCTTAGTTTGCAAGTCAAGAAATATCATTTGAATTTGCCTTTCCACTTGTTAAGACAGAGTTGCCGAAGAGATTTAAGATTGGCAGGGGTGAGGTGGGGTGGACGAGGCATTCTGCCATTGCTAAAAGGAAATGTGGGAAGGAAGTGATTCATATGTGTGGTTATCGATCCCAGTCATTCTGTGACTTTTGACAAGAGGGCAGGCTAAACTTGGGAAGTTTGCTCTTCTCTTCAGACTGCCTTCCTGTCCTAGATCAGAACGGAAAGACCAAATTTCCCTTTCTGTATTTTGTGACAAAAGAACCACAAGATGCTGTTTTCACAATGCTTTGAGGCTAGCAAATTAGAATGCTAACATGGCTGTTTATTCAGGCCTTCCCTCCAGCCAACTCTTGATTTTTTCTTACTTTTCCTTTTTATTTTCACTGCTGTGCTTGTTTGATTATTATGTACAGTGGTGCCTCGCATAGCGAGGTTAATCCGTTCCGGATTAACCTTCGCTATGCTGAAGCATCGTTGAACGGGGCAGGGAATTCCATTGGAACGCATTAAACATGGTTTAATGCGTTCCAAATGGGCCGAATACTCACCGTTCAGCGATGCTTCTTCATGGCCGGCAGCCATTTTCGCGCCCTCCCCTCGCTTAACGAGGGCGCGAAAACACTGCGCGCGGCCATTTTGGGCCATTTCCGGGCTTCCGGCGGCCATTTTGGCCGCCGAACAGCTGATCGTCGGGCTTCATTTTGCGAAGATCGGTAAGCGAAACGCTTACCGGTCTTCGTAAAGTGAATTTTGCCCTATTAAAAAAATGTTGAGCGATTGCATTAGCAATCCGAAAAAACGGATCGCTATGCGATTTCGTCATTATACGGTGCGCTCGTTAAGCGAGGCACCACTGTATTTGCCTATGTTTTATTATTTGATTTTATATTTGGAAGCCACCTAGAGTGGTCCGGTGGGCCAGATAGGCGGGGTATAAATTAAAATAAATAAATAAATAAATAAATAAATAAATAAATAAATAAATAAATAAATAAATAAATAAAAATAATAATAATAATAATAATAATAATAATAATAATAATAATAATAATAATAATAATAATAATAATAATAATAATAATAATAATAATAATAATAATAATAATAATAATAACAACGTTCCAGTCTTGGGATCAGAACTCTTGGGGTCAGAATTACATGCCACTGAGCATGGTTGGATCGGCTTATCGTGTAAGGAGGATCAGGACTGGTGGAAAAACTGCCCTGGGGACATGTGTAAGGATCACAGTTCTTGGGAACTTGCAGGGGGCCCCTGGATGGTTGCTGAGGTCTCCGGGCTTGCCGGGGACTGTGATGCTGTCTGGATGGTCTCAACTCAACCTAATAAGCTAGGACATGAATGAACTTTGTGCCCTTGTGCACGCATACTTTTTACTCCTGCCTTTGTGCAGGCCAGGAAACAAATCAAGAGTCTTCATTTAATCTTAGCTTTCTGTTGTGTCCAAAATTGGAAACTATTCTTCATGGCCTCAAATGCAACAGGAGACTAAGCGTAGGTGATGATTTCTTGACTTCTTCACCCACTGTTATGAAAGGAGGAGTGAAGTGGCTGTGCATATTTGTATCTTGCCTATTAGTCTGAGGTGCCCAAACTTGGCCTATGCCTTTTTAACTGTCATTCATCAGTCCTAATTATTCTTCATGCAAGAATTTTGCAACAGTGCCCATATGCTCTAGTTCACTGGTTCTTAACCTTGGGTTACTCAGGAGTTTTGGACTGCAACTCCCAGAAGCCTTCACCACCAGCTGTCCTGACTGGGGTTTATGGGAGTTGCAGTTCAAAAGCATCTGAGTAACAAAGGTTAAGAACCACTACTCTAGTTGAGGCTTCATAATTACAGCTGTCCACAAGTCACCTTTCTTTAAAAGGAGTGCAGTAAGATGAGGGATACTGTATATCTCGCACTGGAGAATACAGTGGGCTTAGATCTGTACTTTTTTACACAGCCTGATTTTAATCATTGCCTATGAGGCACCAGCTGTGTTCTGCACATCTTATTCCTAGACTGCAGTTCATGCCAACAAGTCCCTCATGGACACAAACACTTTGGAGAAGACCAACAAGGCATTTGGTAATTTTTGTTGGTTATCTTCTCTCAGGCCTTGTTAAGGGGGAAATGGTAGGGATTCTTTCTGGAACCTAGCTGTTTTTGCTACAGAAGGGCCCCTCAGTTAAGCTCAGTTGCTATAGGCTCTGGACAACATGTTCCACTGGTGATGCTGCTCTGAGAGCTTTGTTTCCATGGCAACAGTCAGAATCCCTTCCATAAACTCCAAGGGCCTTGCAGCACAGAAGAGGAGGGACCACCTGTGTCACGCAGGCCACTGCTTACCCTGCCTTAGCATGTTCTTTCCCTTCCCTACAGCGCCGTGGCATGAAGGGGAAAGCACGAAAGTTATTCTACAAGGCCATCGTACGAGGGAAGGAGACTCTACGCATCGGTGACTGTGCTGTTTTTCTGTCAGCTGGCCGACCCCACTTGCCATACATTGGCCGCATTGAGAGCATGTGGGAATCCTGGGGCAGCAACATGGTGGTCAAAGTAAAATGGTTCTACCATCCTGAAGAGACCAAACTGGGCAAGCGTCACAGCGATGGCAAGGTGAGTGGCAAGGCTAGAGAGTGGTTGGGAGCAGGGCTAGAGTTTGGTGGAAGTGATGAGTGATGAAACAACCAGAGGTAGGTTAGGGGAATGGACTAAAGGGATGCAAAGTAGTAAGGTAGAGCAATGGTGAGCAGAAAGTAGGGTGAAAATTGCTGCCCATTCACTTGATGGTTTGCAATAGACTGGCAAGAGTTTAACATGCATTAAATCTCCTACCCTTGAACTGGGCAATTGGAATTCTTGCTTTAAAATATCTCAAATACAGCCTTGTACTTGAATATCCCAGTCACCCCTTATGGTACCAATGGGGATAATTTGACATTGGCTTCACTTTCCTCTGCTCTCTAAATCAGCCATTACCTACCTACTTACCTACTTACCTATTTACCTACTTACTTACCTACCTACCTACCTACCTACCTACCTAACTAACTAACTAACTAACTAACTAACTAACTAACTAACTAACTAACTAACTAACTAACTAACTAACTAACTAACTAACTAACTAACTAACTAACTAACTAGTTTATTTTGCCATGGCCATAAACACAATATGAAAGAAGTATATGCTGAATCAGGATTGTAGAAGTCACATTGCAAACCTTATAAGACGGTGTGTGCAGAATTGTTTCCAGTCCGTGGCCCCCTTCTAATGTCCTAGGACCTCCCAGGGGGCCATATGGCCGCCATTGAGAATGGCTACCCTAAATGAATTGGTTTCCGCTCATGGACACCAGGATTCTAGCAAAAGAAATAAAGGAAGGCACTTTTGACTGAAGTCTTACAGAAGGGAACAAGCAGGGACAACCTTCATTTGCCCATCTCTTATATAAAAAGGAGCCTCTGGTGTTGTCTGCCTTAGAAGCATATGGAGGCAACAATCCTGCAAGCGTTTACCTTGGACTAGGTTTCACAGAGCTCAGCTAGACTTACTTCTAGATGGACGTGGATAGGGTTGCACTGCAAGTCCACCACACATACATAGCTAGCACTCCAAGGTTCACCACTCTTCTCTATGGACACTCTTTTCTCATATGAACCCTGTGCCATGGAATGTGCAGGATCTTGAAGGAAATGGAGCAGAGAGAAGTTGCCAGTCACCCAGAACAGTAGTCTCTGTCAAGGCTAATTGAATTTGTCCCACAATGGGATTGGCAAATGCTGCTTCTTGGCTGGGAGGGGAGGGCGTAAACAGATTCAGAGAGGAGAAGGTCCTTGACTGCCACTAGACATAATTGCTTTACGCAGTCTCCAGTATCAGATACATACGCCTTTCCACATCAGTTGCTGGGTAATGTAAGCAGGAAGACGCTTAGAGCTTGTGGGTTGTGGGCACAAGAGTGCTGAATGAGAGAGGCCTTTAGTCTGACCCATCTTGTCTTTGTTCTTATGTGGAATATGATGAGCTTCCACTATGGCTTTGTGGAGGATTCTGCCTCCCCTCCCCCACCCCACCTTGTCAGTGGAGGTTCACTCTTTTCGTGGGACCTCTGTTCTTAAACTGAGTGGTGGGGTACCATGTTCTGACTTCTGATCTTCCCTCAGAATGCCCTGTACCAGTCGTGCCACGAAGATGAAAATGATGTCCAGACCATCTCACACAAATGCCAGGTGGTTGAACGTGAACACTACGAGCAGCTGACCCGCAACAAGAAATACCAGGACCGGCAAGACCTCTACTACCTGGCAGGGAGTTATGACCCCACCACAGGACGGCTTGTGACTGCAGATGGTGTGCCCATCCTGTGCTGAGACTGCGGGATGCAACCACTGCTCCGGGGCCAGAAGATGGCTGGGGATGGGGGAGAAGGGCCAAAGAACAGTGGAAGGGGCCAGTCTCCTCACACCACTTCCTGGCAATTGGATACAAGGCCCTGAAATATGCAAGGTGCCCGGCTTTGCCATGCCCGGGGTTGCAGGCTGATCCCGGCTCCCCACACGGCTCTGTATAGATTTGAATCCAAGCCATACTTTCCCTAGTACCTCTGACTGTTTGCCACAGGCCAAACACAAATCAGGTTACTGCTCTATTTATTTCATGTGTAAATAATGTATTTCTGATGGGAAGTTTTATGGAAAAGGAACAAATGAGACAAAAAAAGGCTGGTTTTAGGGAGGGTGGGTGGGGAAGATTATTTGATGGGTTTTATTTTGTGTTTAATGCACTGTTTTCCCTCAGCTTAGCTGGGGTTGTGGACGCCAGGCAAGTGTGTAAATATGGAAGGGGGCACTTGAATGATGCGGCAGCGCAGGCTCCTCAAGGCTGTGCTGTTTTCCTCACAGGACTGTGTACTATAGACTCCCCTCACCTGTCCCCTGCTACCCTTTTTTATTATTATTATTGTTATTATTATTGTTATTATTATTATTAATTATTATTATTATTATTGTTATTCTAAT
Source organism: Pogona vitticeps (assembly GCF_051106095.1). Lineage (NCBI taxonomy): Eukaryota > Metazoa > Chordata > Lepidosauria > Squamata > Agamidae > Pogona > Pogona vitticeps. The sequence goes on along the minus strand of NC_135784.1, from coordinate 143,066,279 downwards.
GATAATTATTCTGACAATGTCTGCGGATGTTAATATGCTCCTGTTAAAGAGAAGATTATATATATTATTATAAAATGAGGATCTTGTATTCTGGTCTCCATCTAGGGGTGGGAGGTAATCCTAGCTTTAGTCCAGAGCTGTAACTCGGTGGTAGAATTCATCCATTGTATGGAGAAGATCCTAAATTTGGTCCCTGAAATCTTCAGTAGAACTAGGAAGGATCATCTTTGAATCCCCTGAGACATGTTACCAAAGAATGTCATTCAGGAGAGCAAGGAAGCTTTGTCCTTCCAAATATTTTGGTCAAAAGCTCTCATAAACACATTGGCCATGTTGGCTGAAGCTTCTAGAAGTTGAAAGTCCAAAACATCTGGATAACCTGGCCAAAGGCTATCAATGCAGTGGTGCCCAACTTTGGGTAACCTGTGTGTTCTTGAACTGCAATTCTCAGAAGTCCTCACCACCAGCTGTGCTGGCTGGAGTTTCTGGGAGTTGCAGTACAAGAACACCTTGGTTACCCAAGGCTGGGAATCACTGTGCTGCTGGTATAGATCAGATTGGGTAAGTGTGGTCCTCTTCCAGATTGTCTGGACTGCAGTTTCTACAGTCCTTCACCACTGGCTGTATTGGCTAGAGTTCATGGGAGTTTTAGGCAAAACATATTTGAAAGTCCCTGATTGTGTATCCTACTATAGATAGTACTAAATTACTTAGACCAGTGATCTGGCTTGGTACAAGGTAGTTTCCTATGACTTCTATAAAGGAAAGCCACCATACCTATCATGTAAGAAATTTCATCTCTACAAACCTAATTGCAATGACTGCACAAGAAACGCACAAGATCACACCCAGTTGTGAGCAACTCTGATTCATTTCAATAGCACTTATACGGGAGATGTATCTAGCAGATTGTGACTATTATGCACAGATATTTAACTGACACTAAACTGAATGGGGAGTTGAATGTACGTGACTGTGCCTGGACTGTGTTCATACAGTCAGTGGGTCCCTCTGTGAGTGTTCCTCGCAGTATACACTTTTGGGTAGCAAATGCACAGGATCTTTTAATAATCTGATGTGAGAAATAAAGGGACAGTGACACTAAAGGTTTTGCAAGGACCCTTCCAACGAAGCTAGCTGAAATCAGCAGGTGGATGTTACAGCAGAGATGAACAAAGCACTGAACAGGGGGAGGGGGAAAGTATTTGAGAGGTCATAATGTGGCATTGGTCAGAAATGAACAAGTTGGGATTCACAAAGCTGAGTGTATCCCACCACCTCGGTGTTATGACTCAATCTAATTGACAAACGCTGTTTTCAACTCAGGAAGGCTGCAAAATAGGGAGGTTTAAGGACCCTATCAAGATTCGGCATATACAATTTGATGTATCACATTTCACCTATCCATAAGATATCTACACCAATTGCTTTGGTTTTTGACCAAGTTAGACATCAGAAATAGAAAGTTTGCCCACTACAAAGCAGATGTGAGATTTTTGGGGGATAGCTTTTCCTCGTGGTCACCACCTATATTAACTTTTGATTATGACAAGGGAGTACCCAGCAGTTCTCAGACCAATGCTGTCTTTCGAACGGAGCACAGAGGGCCATTCTTCACCCATTTACTTCATGATAATTCTGAATTGTTTGCCTTTCTGGATGATTCTGAGTATCTCTAAAGCTTCAGCATTTGGCCCCCAGTCTTCTCTCTGGAGTGTAAATTGAACCAAACCTCTTAAGATCATTCTTTTCTGATGAACTTACTTCCATTAACTTTCTGTGTAGAGTTTCTGTGCAGGAACTTTCCCCAGTAAATCTCTTGCCTCCTTAAAAGATTTGACTGTCAAATTTCTGAGTGCCATGCAGCTATTAAAAGGCACAAGAGTCTTTTAACATGTGTCTAGAGTAGAACTGAGACCTCTCTTTACTCAGCCTCTCTGTAGGTGCTTCCACAGCAACTTCCTACCGTTTCAAGTGTAGAATTCATTGTTCAGATTCCCATGAGGTAAATTTATGTTTGATTAAAATTCACAGTAATTGCTGATTAGCTGATGTTGCTATTTCAGAGGATTATAGGGTAAGTGCCTCCCCTCAAGTGAGGCTAGCAATTCAAGTCCTGCCTGTAAAAAAAGCATTTCCTTTGCAGACCCGTCTGTCTCTTTTTGAACAAAATGGAGGCTTCAAGGCAAACAGATATTTCCTACACATTGTTTCTTCCCCTCCCACATCCTTCAATCTTTTGTTGCAGTTCCTATAAATGTTTGCCCCCCCCAGACCCCAATAATATTTTAAAAGGTGATTCTGTTTCAAAATGAGGAACAGCATCCCACACCATGTATTTCCAAAAATGTTTATTTTTATATAAACATTTTTGGAAATACATGGTGTATTTTATATATATATATATAAAAGTTATTATTATTATTATTATTATTATTATTATTATTATTATTATTATTATTATTATTATTATTATTATTATTATTATTATTATTATTATTATTATTATTATTATTATTATTGTGGTTTCACATGATCAGTTTTCCTAGCACACAAAATATATAGGTATCCCCTATTCATCAGGAATCCCATAGTGCAAGGGTGAGTGAAGGGAGTCTTAACAGGCAAATTGCCTCTGTGATCACTGCTTTCAAATGTCTGACTGGCTAATCACAGCCAAAGAACTAGTTGCAAATCTTCACGTAACAGGGTTCCAGAGAGCTCATATCTAGAAAGTCAAATTCTGAATTAGGCAAAACTTGCTATAACCATAGTTTGGGGTTCCTTCTAGAAAATATATATGATTCTGTGTCAAGTAATTGAAAGTTTCCTATTCTGGTAAAGGGTCCTGCATTTGATTTTATTTAAGATCTGCTTTATGCAGGTTCTGCAAAAAAAAAAAAAACTTATTTTTCCATTGCCATTCAGGTCATGGTGTTTCCTGCTTCCATTCCAGTTCTAAAATAGCATGTTTTGCCAGCTCTTCTAGTTCAGAAGCGTAGTCCTTAAATGACATATTTAGTGATCCATAAGAATGGATGGGTGAGAAGAACAACCAGCAGGTCGGGAGCACTATCAGCAACAGGAAGAGGCAGGAATAACCCCATTACTATATGGTTGCCGCATCTGGAACCTAAAAAAAATCTGAATCTTAGGTTGGTTACAGAGAAGGGAGAAAATGTAAGACTTTTCAGCAGGCCAAGCACAAAAGGGCAGATGTGTACAACTGAAATATTGTGCCAGTAAAGTGAGCATTTTAAAAATAGAAGGCCATGAAGTTACAAGCTCTCTGTTTTAATTCCCTAACTGCATCCTACCTGCCCCAGTCAGCTGTAAGAACCAGGGCTGCATTTTACCCATCTGTGGAGAAGGGGGTACAGAGAGTAAATTATTAAGCAGGGAGGAGAAAAATCTGTTGCCCTCTGGAACTGGACTTAAAATAATTCCCATTAATCCCAGCCAGCAGGAGCAACGACCATTAATTACGAGGGCTGTAATCTGGCAACATTTGAAAGACTAGGAGATTCTCTGTTATAAAGCAGGGGTGGGTAGCTGTGACCCTCCAGGTTTTTGCTTTGTGCTCTTGTTTTAGCCTGAAACGTCCACCTACCCTATCCTGCACAGTCAGTAAGGAAGGATTATGAAGGGGATGCAGTCCAAACCCTGGAGGGCCACAATTGCCTCCTGTTAGGAAGCACATTGTCACTCCTACAAATTTTGCTGCTGCTGCTGCTTACAGAATGTTTAAAGCAGCGGTTCCCAACCTTTGGACAACCAGATGTTCTTGGACTACAACTCCCAGAAATCCTGGCCAGAACAGCTAGTGGTTAAGGCTTCTGAGAATTTTAGTCCCAACAACATCAGGAGACCCAAGGTTGGAAACCACTGGTTTAAAGGGTGAGACAGACACTCTGTTGCCCGTATTTACCAGTAGTGATGACTCCCAAGGTTGGACGCAGTTAGACTGCCAATCCCAACAAATAAAAGGTGATTAAAGTCTTCAGTGTCAACAACATCCCACTGAATATATAGTTGTGGATAATGTTAACTAAAAATGCCTAGGATCGGGCTGAAAAGAGTGAGGAACTGCCTGATGGGGATTGCCAGCATGCTTTTGGCAGGGCTCCAAGTGGCTTTAACAGTTGTGTGACAAGCAGAAGTTCAGCAGAGAAAAGCTTTGCCTGCTGAATTTTTGCTTGACTTTGTTTTATAATGCTGCTTTTCTGAAAAGGCATTTAAAGTGACTTACTTACAAGAGCATCATAACAGCAAAAAACAGTAAGTGTGGTTAAAAACAATACACAATACTAAACTAGTACAGCAACAATAACAATTAAAAGCAGCAAAGCTTCAAATGCCTAAAAGCAGCAGATCATTAAACATTGAAAGCCTGCTAAACAATTTAAAAAGTATTCAATGAATGCCTAAAAGCAGGGGAGGGGGCAGAGAGAGAGAGAGAGAGAGCAAGGCTGGCAACTTTCCACAAGGAAGAGACCATTTCACAATCTTGGCTCCACCATCAAAACAACCCCACCTTTTGTACCCATTCATCTGATATCTTCTAAAAACATGCAGGCCTTGTAATGTTAAATCTTAATTCTTTGAAAGTTTATCTGGAAGCAGGTGGTTCTTGAGATAACCTAGTATCATAAAAACGTGAAACACACACCTGCTGCCTGCAACATGGGGAGGAAGCAGACAGTCACAAAAGGGTTAAAATAGGAAAGGGTATACAGTATTATTATACCTTAACTGGGTTAAAGCAGACATTTGTGGCTCTCCAGATATTGTTGAACTCCACCATCACCCCATCCACCTCAGCCAGTATAGCCAATGGCTAGAGATAAAGGTGGCTGTTAACAAAATTCAGAGGTCCTCACAGGTTCTCGTCACCCACCACCCTTGTTTCAAAGCCATAGACTGAATGTACAGGTTACATCTCTGCGGGATTCTTCTGGGACCCCATCTCATTTTACAGGGACATAGGTTGCCAGAGTACTCACAGGGGCTTCAGTCCCATAATCTCTTGAGGTCAGTGATCATCACAGTTTGGTAAGAGTTTCTGCAACAGAAAGCAGAAATCTAACAACAGATACTCCTGCTCACATCTGCCTCACCATGGTGTGGACAAGTTTTCCTGTTGAATTTATCTCCTGCCATGGTTAAAAAGCACAATAGTCCTTACTGCCATTTAGGCGAAAGCTGGAAATCTTGCCATCACTGTGGTGGAAAAGGTGGCAAATGGTAGGCAGACACTAAGGTAGCTGCTCCTTGTGGCAGCCATTTTCCTCTTACAGATGAGAGGCAGGAGGCCACCATCACTTCCACCCTCAAGGCTGAAGCTTATGTCCCAACCGGCCTTATTAAATTCTAGAAGATGAGGCGACTCTTCTGCAGTTTGGGGCAAGTGGGGACAGTTCCTTCCAGCAGGTTAAAACTACACAATTGGCTCTTGTGATCAAGACTAACGAGGCCTCCTGTAAGCTATTGCAGGCAGTTGAATAATAGTGGTTGAGAGCAACTCTGATCAATAAAAAGGACATTTCATCAGGTAGCAGTGACAAAGGGGGCTGGTGGCAATTACAGTAGTTTTTAATATTGCAAAGCAATTGGGAAGGAGGCAGGCTTAATTATTCATGTAAGAAACGCTAGCATCTGCCCCTAACAAGGCAGAAAATGTGTGGTGTTGAGAACTGTATCTGTTGTACCCCAGCCCCAGGCTGGGCTACAAGACCATCACCCAGGGAAATCAGATTGAAAATACAGCACCCAAGACCAAGATGTTCATATCAGGAAGGCAGTGTATTTAAGATCTCATGCTGTGGAAAGGCAGCTTCCAACCTCATCTTTCACAGGGATAGGGAAAAAAGGTATGCATGTATGCCAACTCTAGAACTTACATGCCCAGTCTTCAGTCACATTGTGCACAGTTATTGGTCACAGCAATAAATATCCTGAGATTTTCCGAGCACCTCTGCACTCAATAGAGTTTCATAATTTCTTAAACTTCCCTAAACTTTACAAGTTCTGGGTCTGGGGAAAAAGACAAAGGAGTGAACAGGATTTCCAGCAGCTTGAGGGAGAAGTTTCAGTTCCCACTATCATTTTCCCCTCTAGCAGGTTAAAACTACACTGTGTTTGCATACATAACAATTAGGACTACTAGGTTTTGTTCTTTGTTTTGGTTTAGTTTTCAAATCAGGTCCTGTGCCATGAATGGCAGTTTAGCCTTCAGAGTTCAATGGTTTGTAACACGCTTCTGTGAAAACCCTCATCTCCTTATAGCTGCAGCTTAAGATCCTGTTAGAAGCGTGAAAGTAAATCTGCCAACTGTTGTGATCAGTTGGCAACTTGACAAGGGACACAAGTCTAGATTTTCTGGTGCAGAATTTGGGTAACCTTGGAACAGAAGTCCCTGTATGTCTGAAACTGTATTTAACCCAGATAATCCCCACATTCAAATGCCTTTGCTATGTCGTATGAAGCATCTAGTTCTACACACATAGCAGCCAGTCTGCACAAAGAGTTCAGTGACTGGTTGATGCTGCCCATCCTTATTTAAAGTAACCATTTACATTCCCATTGGAAGTCTCTAGTTTCTTGATTAGGCCATGTTCCTCATGGAATAAAATGGATTCAAGACATCCAGAGATGAGGTGAGGGAAGCTGTTGAACTGCATGGTCCTCTAACATAACCTCCTTTTTCCTTCATAGCATATGATACATCCGGTCCTTTGGAGAAGAGGTGGCCAAGAAAAGCAAAAAAAAACATCCAGAGAGAGATGACTCTTGCTCTGAAATATACCAGTAATTGTATTTGAGAGGGCTTTCACGGCCAGGACCTGATGGTTGTTGTGGGTTTTTCAGGCTCTTTGGCCATGTTCTGAAGGTTGTTCTTCCTGACATTTCACCAGTCTCTGTGGCTGGCATCTTCAGAGGACTGGAGTAGGAGAGGACTGGAGTAGGAACTCAGAGCATGGACTGGGTTCCTACTCCAGTCCTCTGAAGATGCTGGCCGCAGAGATGGGGGAACCTGAGGAAGAACAACCTTCAGAACACGGCCAAAGAGCCTGAAAAACCCACAGCAACCATACCAGTAATTCCTTCCTTACATTCTCTAGAAGAGGAAAAGCACCTCCCTTTTCAACTATTCCTCTGTTTAGTTTGTAGGAAGCAGCTTAATTGTTGTCTCCATTCACATGCTCCACTTACTTGCTGGTCTGAGAAACATAGCAGATTCCTAGCATGTTAATTAGAGCCAAAGGAGCTTAAAGCATTTGGAAAGCAAGATGGGCTAACTGTGGAAGGAGAGAGATCTCTGGTGCACTGCAGAGTAGCTTCACAAACAACTTTTTAAGAACGCAGTAACTTTCTCCATCTTGGAGTTACTAGTTTTTTTCTCCTGGCCTTTAACACCTATACAACATGCACCTAAAGGCAGAGGTAACACTAATTAGAAAAAAACTCTTATATGTTAGATTTAGGGATGACTACATTTCCAATTATTATGGAAAATGCTCCAGGACTGGGATTCATGATATTTATTGTTGACTATACACCGTACAAGTCAATGTGAATCAACCCAGAGTCCTCCCCTACCCCATCTGTACTTTTTGCTTCCACAGCTAAGGCTTCTACTTTTGTTGCAACGTAACGCATTTGCATCATTGCCATCTATGTGATCCTTTTGCTGATGCAGAAGAACATGTGTAGGAGAGAAGAAGCAAAGGGGCCCTCATGGCAGTGTTAGTTCCCTTCTACCAAGTACCTCTTGTTTCTAAAGCATTTTCTTTCTTTCTTGGTTTGGTACCAGCACTGGAACAAAGCTACACCAGAAGACAAGAGAGAGAGGAAGAGGGAAGGAGAGGAGGAAATGGTCAATCACCCCTGTTCTCAACTTGTTAAGATAACTTTTGGTGTGGACATGTCTCCTGCAGATATGATTACATTAGAAGTTGTCTTAACAAGCTACAAACAAAGGCTGATTGCCAATTTCCTCCTCCTCTCTTTCTGCCGTTTCCTGTTTGAATGGCCAGATCCAATTCACTCAGGGAAGACTGATTTTCTGGGAGTAAACTTGCAGCACAACAATGTGCATTTTCCCCACTGTGTACAGTTGCATCCTTCTTTCTAGATGTTACAGGTCCCAAGCCCTGCCAAGAAAAAAAAAACAGCATCATTTATACATTTATGTTTTGATCTCTGCCCTAATGCTATTCTGATAGGATTATCAGGTTCATATCCTGAAAGTGCTCTTGTTTCTTTAAGAGTGTCATAAAATGGAAAATTCTAAGTGATAATAATGCAGTGATGGAAGATTCCCCCATGGGATAGAAAATGGCATACCTGGTGAAAAGTTTTAGCTCCTCAAAAAGTGCAGAAGCCTTTCAAAGTCTGAACTTGGCAGTTCTGTACATTTATAGTCTTAAGTGCCCCCATGGATGGAATTCCACTTGATCATCATGTCTGACTATTAGCAAGCAATCTGTTCTGCAAAGGAGAGTCTGTCAGCAGCCATAGCAGAAGACTACCATGTAAATTCAGAAACTTTTTATACCAGAGCTCAGAAATCAATGTGCTCTCTTGATCTGATTTGTTGGGAAAGGAGGAGTAGGACAGCATGAAGAAGAAGACCCGTGAGTTGCTGCTCATGACTGGAAGACAGATCAGTCACTGCTGTAACGCAAAAGAACCAAGTTCTACTCACAAGAAACCAGATTACTCACAAGAACTGTCACATTGACCACAGTTTACCACTTTTTAACATATTCAAAAATGGCAAACTGTGAAATAGGACTGGGCTTGGCTTCATCCAAAAGACAGGTCAAGTGGCATCCATAATGGTGTTGTTAAATTAATGTGGTCATAAGAAAAATACATATATGAACATGGAAAAAAAATTCTTACAGCCAGGTAAGAAATCTATCCATGCCAGGTTAGGCTGACTGAGGCGCCTGCCTCGGGGAGGGCTGCTAAGAGGATGGCAACAGTGGTAAAGGTAAAGGTAAAGGTTCCCCTTGACAATTTTTGTCCAGTCGTGTTCGACTCTAGGGGGCGGTGCTCATCCCCGTTTCCAAGCCATAGAGCCAGCGTTTGTCCAAAGACAGTGGTAAGATGCTAGAAAATAGAGGTGTATTTTCATACAGCCTCCTAAGCCAGTCTGTTGCCCCCAAATGACTAGGGTTCAGCACGACATAATGTTTCACAGGTGAGTGAGTCTACATCCTCATAGGAAGTGAAGGCCTGGGCCATTCTTCCTCTTGATTGCTGTGCTTTATGCACATGCATATGCACATACTCTTTAAACACTTAGATATGCATGCTTGAGAATTCTGATTAGGCCAGAGTTCTAAGTATATTAATTTACACAATGTGACATAGTGTTTTTTTTTAAAATGTTGGATTGTTAAATTTGTATCCCACTTTTTCCATCAAATGGTGCTTGAGGAAAATAATAGGGAAAAGGGAATAATTCCCTAAAAGGATATTAGCTCTCTGAGAACAGTGTTGCAAACTTGACCCCAGCCCTATACCAGTTTTGGTGGTGAGCAAAACTGAGTCTCAATTGAATATTTATGGGATAGTGAGGGCAACTAAGCCCCCCCCCCACACACACACACACACACTGTCAAATCAGGAGATGCAAGGCACCCAACTAAACATTGTCCCCCATTCTCCAGCCTAATAAAGATAAGTTCCAGTAGCAGTAAGAGTCTAGAGTTCATGGAGTTCAACTTAAATCCTAACAATAGAAAAAGGCTGACAGAATACAGAGGGGCTTTCTTTGCCTTGCAGTGGCTGAAATCCTGTTGCTTAGATTAAGGACGTTTGCAACTTTCAGTCTGCTCCTAACTGACAAATAAAAAGTGCCCGCTGCAATTCTTCAGGGCATGTGTGCATGTATCAAGGGAGCAGATGCCCCTGAGAATCACAGTGGGGGCTCTTTATTTGCCATCTCGGAAAGGACTGAGTGTAATAAAGTTTCATGCGCTATGCGACAGGATTTCAGCTGCTGTCTTGGACAATATTCTAAAAGAAGAAATAAAAATGAATAGCATAATGATTGTAAAATCTTGTGAAAGAATAGAAGGGGAAAATAAAATGTTGGAATCAATGTAGATTTTCAGAAAAGGCCATGGCGTGGGACACCTAAAGAATGCATGGGTGTGCAGGGGCTGGGTGACAAAACGTGTGCTTATTCCCCTAAATCTGAAATTTATTTGTTTGTTTTAATGTTCAAAGACAGAAGCAGTCTTGTAGTGGCATGCACTGTGCACATGTATTATGCCAACTTAACATTGTGCAGTTTTGCACCCCTTCCCAGAAGAATTTCCATGTTAGAAGAATATGGTTCACATGCTGCTCCACTACTGTGACATTTTATCTATCTGACAGACAAATCTGTTGTGTTTTGAGTACCTGTAAGTGTCAGGGCTCTTAAAAATGATGCCTAGGCTCAGTGATGAAGGAGCTGGGAGCCTAGGTATAGAAAGGGAATATAGAAAGGGAATCTGCAACAAAATGTGGCAGTATGGTGAGGCAAAGAATTCACGTTGTTTCTTTACCAAAGAGTGAGAGTAGCCTCTCCAGCCTCTTGTCAATTTGGAATGGCCTAAGAGAGGATGTGCCATACCTACCCGAACGTATGGAGAGAGAGAGAGAGAGAGAGAGAGAGAGAGAGAGAGAAAAGAATCAAGGGACCTGCTGATCCTGAGATGGAAGAATCTGAGTGGCACCTGGAGGGAATTAGACAGAAATGGCCCACCTCCTTCCAGACCTTTTGTAGAAGAAATTCTTGTGGTTAGCCAGCTCAATTGCTGCAAATTATACGAGCGGCGTGGAGTTTGTTCCAGTGGGAGTGTGTAGTTGGCTCATGCAGAGCTAATCTGACACAGCAAGTGAGTGAGAGAGTATGTGTTTGTGTGTATTTAAGCATGCACACACAGACTGTTCATCTGGCTTTTTCTCATGGCCAGAGGGATAAAAGAAAAGCAGACAAACCAGTTTTCTCAAGTCCTGGGAAGCATGAATGCTGCTCTTCTTGGCACAAACAAAGCATCTCTATGCATCCTACAGGATGGCTGCTTATACGTCACCAAAGAAGGAGAGATACATTACCTCACATAATGCAAGGAATGCCAGACATAATTTTGAATAAAATCCACACATGGTAATTTATAGATAACGTGGAAATAAAAATGATAATTCCAGGAGAAATGCAACACATAGTGAGAAGAAGGTGGTGCTTGTGATATAAACTGTTGATGGGTAATTTCAAAGCCTCTCTCTTCTCCTTTCTGATAGGGCCTGAACCTCAGTGTGGACTGGAATTGGACAGTCCTTCATACAGAAGACTGGTCTTTAACAGTTCTTCAATGTAAGACACATAACCCACCCTCACATTCTTGTCTTGTCCATTCACTACTGAGCAGAACCCAAAATTTATAGGGCAGATAGGAGGACTGGAGAGAAGCCCAGCCTATGTTGAGAATGGGACAGCAACAGCAAAGGCCTTGTTTCCTTTACAATGATGATTTTCTGCTTTTGCTACTTCAGATGCTTTTGACTTCAGTTCCTAGTAGCTGCACACCCAGTGGTACTGGGTTCAGGGAGCTAAAGTGCAAGACATCTGGAGGATCAAAGGTTAACAACTGTTGCTGAGCAAACTTGGGAGAAACATGTCATTGCTTCTGAGCACTTTTATACTACCAGCCTGAACTAGGAGGCCAAATAGCCAGACATTAAAACTGTTGAGGTAATAACAACCTTGCATGCAATCAACAATGGGTATTGGTGGGAGGAAGCTTTCACAAGCTAAGGTGACTATCTCTTTTTACCATTAACCAATTAGCAGAGTTATCCCCCTGCCCACCTCTAACATTTGAGGCAAATCCCTGCACTTCCACCTCTCCTCTTCCCATTTGTCCTGCTTGTTTTTGTTCTCTCTGCTCCTCTCTCTTTCAACCACATGGTCATGGAAGCAGTTCCTCTTGCATGTGAAGACTCAAACTTCTATTTAATATTCTGTTTGTAATTACCAATTGCAACTGTAAGTAAAAATTATTTTCCTTTTTCTATTTATGCTTCCAAAGTGATATACAGGATGCTCGTTACTGTGAAGAGGGGACAGCTCTGAGATGAGTTATTCTCCTACACTTTCTCTGTACAGTTGTTTGCACCTGATACTTCGGTAACTAAAAAGAATTACCAGTTATCTACAACAGAAATATTGGGCTGTGTTTCTTATTATTGTAAGCAGGAAAGCTCCCTCCCAATATTCCAAGCAGGTAGAGTGATCACTATTGTGGGCAAGAATCCCATAGAAGGAATGGAGTAGCCCTCATAGTCAACAAAAGAGTGAGAAAAGCTATAATGGGATATAATCTCAAAAATGATAGAATGATGTCAATACGAATCCAAGGCAGACCTTTCAACATCACAATAATCCAAGTTTATGCACCAACCATCATTGCTGAGGAGACTGAAATTGAACTTCTAAAACTGACACCAAAGAAAGATGTTCTTCTTATTCTAGGGGACTGGAATGCTAAAGTAGGGAGTCAAGAGATAAAAGGAACAACAGGGAAGTTTGGCCTTGGAGTTCAGAACAAAGCAGGGCAAAGGCTAATAGTTTTGTCAAGAGAACCAGCTGGTCATCACAAGCACTCTTTTCCAACAACACAAGAGGCGACTCTATACATGGAAATCACCAGATGGGCAATATCGAAATCAGATTGATTATATTCTCTGCAGCCAAAGATGGAGAAGCTCTATACAGTCAGCAAAAACAGGACCTGGAGCTGATAGCTTCTCATAACAAAATTCAAGCTTAAACTGAAGAGAGTAGGGAAAATCACTGGGTTACTCAGGTATAATCTAAACCAAATCCCTTATGAATACACAGTGGAAGTAAAGAACAGATTTAAGGAACTCGATTTGGTGGACAGAGTGCCTGAAGAACTCTGGATAGAGGCTCGTAACATTGTACAGGAGGCAGCAACAAAAACCATCCCAAAGAAAAGGAGATGCAAGAAAGCAAAGTGGCTGTCCAATGAGGCCTTAGAAATAGCAGAGAGGAGAAGGGAAACAAAATGCAAGGGAGATAGGGAAAGCTACAGAAAATTGAATGCAGACTTCCAAAGAATAGCAAGGAGAGACAAGAGGGCCTTCGTAAATGAACAATGCAAAGAAATAGAGGAAAATAACAGAAAAGGAAAAAATTGGAGATATTAGAGGAACATTTTGTGCAAAGATGAACATGATAAAGGACAAAAATGGGAGGGACCTAACAGAAGCAGAAGACATCAAGAAGAGGTGGCAAGAATACACAGAGGAATTATATCAGAAAGAGTTGGATATCCCGGACAACCCAGACAATGTAGTTGCTGACCTAGAGCCAGACATCCTGGAGAGTGAAGTCAAGTGGGCCTTAGAAAGCTTGGCTAACAACAGGGCCAGTGGAGCTGATGGCATGCCAGTTGAACTATTTAAAATCTTAAAAGATGACGTTGTTAAGGTGCTACACTCAATATGCCTGCAAGTTTGGAAAATTCAACAGTGCCAGAGGACTGGAAAAGATCAGTACAAGCTGGATTCCGAAGGGGCAGAGGAACCAGAGACCAAATTGCTAACATGCGCTGGATTATGGAGAAAGCCAGAGAGTTCCAGAAAAATATTTACTTCTGCTTCATTGACTATGCAAAAGCCTTTGACTGTGTGGACCACAGCAAACTATGGCAAGTCCTTAAAGAAATGGGAGTACCTGACCACCTTATCTATCTACTGAGAAACCTATATGTGGGACAGGAAGCAACAGTTAGAACTGGATATGGAACAACTGATTGGTTAAAAATTTGGAAAGGAGTACGAGAAGGCTGTATATTGTCTCCCTGCTTATTTAACTTATATGCAGAACACATCATGCGGAAGGCTGGACTGGAGGAATCCCAAGCCGGAATCAAGATTGCCGAAAGAAATATCAACAACCTCCAATATGCAGATGATACCACTCTGATGGCAGAAAGTGAGGAGGAATTAAAGAACCTTGTAATAAGGGTCAAAGAGGAGAGTGCAAAAAACGGTCTGAAACTCAGCATCAAAACAACTAAGATCATGGCCAGTGGACCCCATCACCTCCTGGGAAATTGAAGGGGAAGATATGGAGGCAGTGACAGATTTTACTTTCTTGGGCTCTATGATTACTGCAGATGGAGACAGCAGCCATGAAATTAAAAGACGCCTGCTTCTTGGGAGGAAAGCAATGACAAACCTTGACAGCATCTTAAAAAGCAGAGACATCACCTTGCCAACAAAAGTCCGAATAGTCAAAGCTATGGTTTTCCCTGTCGTGATGTATGGAAGTGAGAACTGGACCATAAAGAAAGCTGACTGCCGAAGAATTGATGCCTTTGAATTGTGGTGCTGGAGGAGGCTCTTGAGAGTCCCCTGGACTGCAAAGAGAACAAACCTATCCATTCTAAAAGAAATGAACCCTGAGTGCTTACTGGAAGGACAGATCCTGAAGCTGAGGCTCCAGTATTTTGGCCATCTCATGAGAAGAGAGGACTCCCTGGAAAAGACCTTAATGTTGGGAAAGTGTGACGGCAAGAGGAGAAGGGGACGACAGAGGATGAGATGGTTGGACAGTGTCTGCGAAGCAACCAACATGAAATTGACAGAACTACAGAAAGCAGTGCAAGATAGGAGGGCCTGGTGTCCATGAGGTCACGAAGAGTCGGACACAACTAAACAACTAGACGATGACGACTGTATAGCTTAATGTCAAGACTCAGCCACAGAAATTCAGGAGTAATAATAATGATTATGATGTTCCTCTAAGCACAGACAGAGTCCCATTTTCTCAAGGTAACCGTCAGAAGCCACCACCCAGCTGAAATTAGGGAGAGGGCAGCCTTCTAGGTGAAACAGAACAACATTTTGGCAGACCTGACTTCTAGAGTTTCACACCAGTATATTTCAGAGCCATAAGCAACCATTTTGGTACCTAGGGCAAGTAGCAACCTCCCCTTTCCATTCCACCCCAAGGCACCAGCATGATCCCCCTATAAAAAAGAAAGAAAATGTGGTATTCCTTCCCTTGAAAAAAGACAATGTTCAGGTTTTCTGTATCTCTTCCATACCTTCCATTGAGAGAAGCACATCATAAGCTCCTTTAGACACAGGGATGGGTATCTCTTCTTACAGGTTTGGTTGGGAATCTTAGTCTTTCCAGTGTTTTCTTAACACAATGGGAAAAAGCCATTTACTGTAGGGATGACCAGGCATGGTACCTTTGGTTTAGTAAATAATTTCAGGAGCAGGACCATCAGCAGCATAAGTGCACTCAGGAGCTGTGTCCTCAAGGTAGTGTTTCCATTCAAAATGTACCACTTTGAGGAAACACCAGGGTGGTAAGTGTGCTAAAAATCCAGGTCACTGATAAGTAAGTATGCTCAACAGTTGATCCACAGATTTGCTAAATGTGTTCAGGAGCCAGCCAGAACCCATCCCCCCCACCCAACCACCCTAGGGTAGCCCAGGGTTGTGAGCCGCCCAGAGTAGACCATGTCTAGATGGGCGGCATATAAATGCAATAGATAGATAGATAGATAGATAGATAGATAGATAGATAGATAGATAGATAGATAGATAGATAGATAGATAGATAGATAGATAGATAGATAGATAGATAGATAGATAGATAGATAGATAGATAGATAGATAGATAGATAGATAGATAGATAGATAGATAGATACATACATACATACATACATACATACATACATACATACATACATACATACATAGATACATAGATACATAGAGAATACTTGGCCAAAATGGATTCAGACAGCCTCCACCAGGGCTGAGGGGATGGCCCCTTGCCTAGGGTTGCCAGATACATGGGTACCAAAAGGAGGACAAAGAAAGAGAAAAAAAGAGGACAGATGAGGATGTATTGAATGTTTCATTTGAATCATTCCAGATTAAACCCACAATCAATACAATTTTATTACAATAGCTGCCAATAAACATCTCTTTGTGAACTGACCAAGAAACAGTCATGTTAAAAAATAAAAATAAATTAAATGGAGACTGCTTAAAATTATTTAAACAGCCAATTGTACCCGAACCCACCCTGGCCCGGCTGCGGGATCCCCCGGCCACTCACACTCTGCCCAGGCTCAGAGGCAACCTTGCTAATCTGGACGCCCAAACAAGGCTCTGGCATAGGCAGGGGGAAAGCAGCACCAGGCAAAACCGAATGAGGCAGCCTCTCCTCCCCTGAGGGTCATAAGTTCAAGGCTGGGGAGTGTGGGAGTTGGAGTCCTCAAAAGGGACTTTGAACGCACACGGCCTGGGCGCTCGCCTTCCCATCGATGTGCTTGGGCGCTACTTGCTCCTGCCTGGCTTGGCGGGTGGTGCTCTGCTCACACTGCCTTTCTGGGCTCCACATGGGCTGTGTGGGCATGGCGGATCACCAAGCAGCCGCCAGTGCGGCAGGAGGAGGTGAGGGCTGCGCTCCAGCGCCAGCAGCAGGTAAAGGCAGGTGGGGGGGCGATGAAATACAGGGGGAGGGTGGTTCCTTCCACCTTTCCCCCTCCCATCCAAAATTATAAAATATATGAAAGCCTGACATTTAAAAGGTTTTTATCTTTGCCTGCCTGACAGAGGACATTAGGCTAAAAAGGAGGACATGTCCTCATTTCGCCTGACGTCTGGCAACCCTAACCCTTGCCCAGGCCCTAAGGGCAGGGCTCCACCACCTCTCCCCCTGGAGCTTTTCTTTAATCATTGCTCAGTCACACAGAGGATGATGTTGCACTGGGGGGTGCGTCTTGAGGCGGTGCTGTCTACTCAAGTCTTCGAAGTTTCGTCTTTGCTCCCTGCTGCCCTCTTTTCCGCCCTCTCCAGCTTCTTCTATCCCGTTTACACTTCTAGACTTCTACACTCCTGGCCGTGCACCTGCCTCTTGTTTTCCCCTTAGTCCTGGCTTACACCCACCATTTATTTTCTCAGGTCTTCAGCCCTTTGTCTCTCCTCCCATTCCTATCCTCTCGAGGCCTCTTCCTCCATTCCCCCACTGCTGCATCCTAGTTACAGTTATCTAGTATCTATGTGTGCTCTCATTTTCTCAGTGGTGATAATTTCATAGTGTGGGACACTTACTTGAGTTTGGTCTCTTTATTGGAAGGTTGCAGATTTGTACTATTTTGTAGTTTTTGAATTTGTTTACAAATCCATACGTTGGGTATATATGGAAGGACACGGTTTGACATTCCAACAGACACCAAAACCGATTTTATACTTTCTATTTTTATAAACTACAACATAAAATATATAAACCAAAATACAAATCAATTTTGTTCCCCATGACCCTAGTCGGGACCTTTTGCATTCTTCTTCTTCTTCTTCTTCTTCTTCTTCTTCTTCTTCTTCTTCTTCTTCTTCTTCTTCTTCTTCTTCTTCTTCTTCTTTTCCTTTTTTTAGCACATATTCAATAAATCTGCCCCATATATCATAAAAAAAATTATCTCTCCTTTCTTTACCATTTAATTACAAGTTAATTTATCATTTACAGCAATGTTCCATATTTCATTGTAACATTCTTCCATTTGAAATTCAAGTTTTGATTTCCAATTCCTGGCTATTATTAATCTGGCTGCAGTTAATAAATTGGTAATCAATTCTCTAGTCATCATATCATATTCCACATTTACGAATATTGATAACAAAGCTATCTCAGGATTACATTCTATATCTCTTTCAAATATATCAGTTAATTCTTTAAAGATTAGTTTCCAAAATCTTTGTACTTTTTCACATTCCCACCACATATGAAAGTATGTACCAATTTCCTTTTCACATTTCCAACAGACATTCAGATAATTAGAATTAATTGTATTTCATTTTATTGGTGTCAAATACTATCTTAAACCTAGTTTTAAAAAAAATTTATTCTCACCTACATAAATTGTAAAACCCTCATTTACTATATCTTCATCCATTCTTCACCATTTATTCTTTAAAAAAAACACCCCTATTTATATGTGAATAAGAGATTCCATTCATATATGCCCTGCACCTGAAGGCGTTGTCTACAGTTCTTAAATGCTTATGTCAAATAGATCACTGTCACTTTATTTATTTGTTTGTTTGTTTGTTTATTTATTTATCTATTTATTTATTTATTTATATGCCGCCCACTCTACCCAGAGGTCTCTGGGCGGCTTACAACAATTAAAATTCAATACAATAATGATGTCACAAGACTATTTGTTATTTTTATTACTCCCAGTAATTGCATTCAAGGGAATAATCCTCACCCTAAGATGACCACTGATCGTAAGCTCCATTCTGTCTCTGACCTCAGACTCCTTCTTCCAAACTGCAGGCTACTTTATTCAGCCAAGGCACCTGGAATCTTCAGCTTTTGGGAATGGCGGTGGTAATGGAGAGGTACTGCTTTTGGCTATTTGAGGCCTATTGATAGGGCCAGCCATGAGCCTCCTGTTCAGTTTCCATGACAAGTCACTTCTAATGTACCTCACAGTGCAGTATATTTGGCAGATTCCAGGTCCATTAACTGTCTCTTAGAATTAGGAACCACCAAGTTGGAAGCGTCCCATGGAGGATTTTTAGTCCTCCATGAGACATAAATATATAACATAAATATATAGGTTAAGTTCCACACAGAGGCACACACTGGGCATTAGATAGCAGAAGTGAGCTACCAACATACATGGCTTGAAGGAGTCAAATGCCTCTAGCCCCAGCTTATCTTTCCCCATTTTCCTTTGCACAAGTCAATCTTCATCTGTTTTCTTTAAGTCAACTGATCTTCTCCAACCAGGAAGAACCTCACTGACCGGAAGGGATACCTCTTTTATACTTTCTCTTAGTTTCCTAAAAAGATATTTGCCTGAACCTCTCCATTTGATATCAGATGGATATTTGCCATGCTGGACATAGAAGAGCAATACTGTAGTTCAGTGATCAAGCACATATTTGTATTCAGAACTCTTCTGTCCCCCACACCTCCAAGTAGGGTTGAGAAAAGCTCCTTTCTGAAATTCAGCCATATTGAGTCAATACACATCCTACTGAGCTTCACTGACCAGTGATTCTGATTTGCCACAAGGCAGGTCTGCTGCTTTGTTCTTTTATGACTACAAGGCCACAAAATGTACAGCATTGTCCAGGTTGGATTCCTTAGCATCCTTTGCTTTGCCACAGGACACAAAGGTATGGGGGAGGGGAACCTTCCCTTGTAAGATTCCTGATAGCGAGATGGCTTGAGTAGAGCTCCTTGAACTTTGCATGTGCTTTCCCATCATTTAGGACTCTACGTCTAACCCTAACCCTCAGTCCTGGAACAGCATCCATGGAATTTCATTTTAGCATATAATCTAATTGAGAAGTCCCAGGCTACACTCCATCTGTGGTTTTATGGGGGCTGCTGGCGTCAAATTAGATCCATCCCCTTCCATTGGATGTGTTGTCAGTTTTATGACTTTGGGGCTTATATAAATAGGAGAGTGGGGAAGACTGGTGGGAGGGAGGGAGGCTCAGGCAGGCAAGGGAGTAGTCCACAATTGCCAAACTTCCTTCTCATCTTTTTAGTGTTTGAAAATTCTGGTTAGTTTATTAAAAGAAATTAAAAAATCACTCAGTGTCAGTCCCTGGCTGGAACACAAACCTTGTTGATGTGGAGAACAAGAGGCAACTTCAAACAGCTGTTGGCATGTGTCGGAAACAGATAAAGTGAAATAAATAGAATGAAGTTCAGGGTGGGGTTCTGAGATCACAAGCCAGAACAGAGAAGGGGAAGCAGAATGTTTTAAATTATAGATAATTGTGTGCGTGCATGTGTGTGTGTGAGAGAGAGATGCACATTATAGATGCACATCTGGCTTCAAGTTCAGATCAAGTTTTAATCCTTGGCTCTTTCATAGTCTCCTTCTAAGTACAAAGCACCTGCAGACCTCTTCATTCATTTCACTGGAAACAAGCAACTCCACACAAATCCCTTTCACATGTAGAGCTGCCCACATTGTTAGAATTAGACAAGGCCTTCGGCATGGAGGAGCTCCCTGGACTGCAGTATTTGTGTAATGTTGGGCAACATCTCATCCATCACTCATCAAGCGTATAATGAACAATATAACCCTGCATTTCCTCATGCACAGGGGCCTAGATGTGGCTTCTAATAAGTAGCCAATCTGGCATAAACACCATCAGTACAGCCTAGGCATGCTGTCATTGCAAAATTAACTAAACTAGCACTAAACTAGATCAAGGAGTAGGCACATGTGGGGACCATACCATCAGTGCAGTGGTAATAGTTAAGAATAAAGCACTTTGACCGAATAGCAACGCAAAATTCCATAGGGCAGAATCTCTTAGTACAAGACTGGAAAATAATAAACTTCTGATCTGTGTTGTCTTTTACTGTTCCTACTGAATTTAATTTATTCCCACAAATTAAAAAATGCAAATGGCTGTTATAGGTATAAAGTTTAGCATTACAACTAGTCTCTGTTCTGCATCAGAAAAATGGTATTGGGGAGAAGCATGTGAAGTAAAAGCCTTCAACCCTACCTTTCTCCTCATATGCTCATTTTCTAAATGCAAGATTCTCTCCATGGCCAGTCCCTCCCTACACGTGATTCAAATTTGTTATTTACCATATATTATCCTGTGGTAAGTTTACAGTGCCATGCTTCTGGAAGTGGCTGTATGCCATTACACAGGGAACACCCAAGTGTACTCAAAATGCTTTTCCATTTTTTTGGAGAAGCTCCTTCTATGTCCCCAACATATGATACTGTCCACCATTAATTGCTGCTCAAAAGAAATGGATTAATAGAAATGGTCACCGTTCTGCTTCAAAACCAAAGATTCTTTGTTGAATTTCAAGAGAGGCACAGTCGCTGGAAAAATCAAAGGAACAGTCTCCCACAGGGTAGCATCCTGGCACCCTTACTTTTTTTACACAAATGACCAACCAACATTCCCATACCCCAGGAGCTTTGTCTATGCTGATGATCTTGCCTTGACAGTCCAGGAGGAAACCTCTGAGGCCAGTGAGCACCAGCTAACCTCTGCAGTAGAAGATCTTTCCCTATATTATAAAAACAATCAGCTAAAATCAAACCCTTTAAAAACAGCTCTGTGACTTCCACTTGAAGAACAGAGAAGAAGAGGAAGCTATGAGTTAGCTGAGAAGGCAAGATTTTGGAACACTGCCCTACCCTATAGTATTTGGCCATCACTCTGGATTGAACCCTGGGCTACAAAAAACATTTGTCTAAACACCAAAAAGAAGGTTGCCATCAGAAATAACATACAGTACTTGAGAAACTGGCTGGTTCGGACTTGGGTGCACACCCACAAATAATAAGAACAACAGCTTTGTCCCTGTGCTACTCCACAGCAGAATATGCTAGTACCGTATGGTATATATCAGCACATACCAAACAAGTGGATGTAGCTCTTAATGAATGATGCAAGATTATTACTAGCTGTCTGAAACTGATCCCTATTGAAAATGTCCATTATTTGGCTGGCATCGCTCAGTATGTTGAGAGGTACTATCAAATAATGAATAAAATAAGGTAATACAGCATCAAATCCACCACTTCATGGACACCAACCTCCTAGACAATAGCTAAAATTGAGGAAAAAGTTTCTGCAGACATCTTAAGCTCTAAATATTAAACTAGCAATAGGCTAAGCTAACCCTATGGAGAACAAAAACAACATACCTTGCTGAAAGGATGAATGATGAAGAGTGTCTCCCATCAGGATAAGACTCTAGTTGGGCCATCTAGAAGTCACTTAATAGACTTTGAAGCAAAGTAGGAAGATCAAAGAATAATCAAATAAAATGGGGCTCCTTCGATACAGGACAGCGTTTTCAGTGACTGGAGAAATTCAGTCAACGCAGCACTTATGTTCCCACCATGTGTACAAGAGAAGATCTAGCAAATGGCCAAGACAGCACTAATAAAGTAGCCCACTTCTGGTCAAAAGCAGTCTAATCACTTTAACATTTTAAATTAATTTGAACTTTATCTATATTTCATATGCATCCATAATTTTAAACTGTGCAACATTGTGATACGAATAAAGAAGGATCCTATGCAAAAAGGATCACCGTCGGATTGGTGATAGTATACATTTTGCTGGTCCACAAATTCCTGCAGACTGTAGAACAGATCTTCTGGGAGCATTAAGGCCTCTCCACTGCCACCAATCTTTCCATAATCCTGATCTCAGATACCTCTGAAAAGCCACAAACTCTCTATGGTGCTTTTAATACTTTGAGGGGCTCCTTTCCCAATCCTGTGCATTTCTCTGGGGCATGTGTAGGTAAATAATAAATAATAACTGGGCTGGGGAAAAAAAACATTTTGCTTTTAAATTAGTGCAGATCAAATCCACAGGATCGTTTCTCTTTCTGCTAGTATTTCCACTCCTATTACTATATATTCCAACTGCTTCTGCTGCCTAAGACTGCAAGCATGTGTACATTTGAGTTACCTTAGGACAGTCACAGTAGTTCCAGAAATGATGAATTTCTTATGATTATCGGGAGTATGTTAACTGAAACTGGATTAACTTCTAAGACAATATTTTTATGACTTGAATACAGGGTGTGTTCGTTAACGGTTTGCTATAGTCCGTGATGACACTATTCATTGCATATCATTCTGTTAAGAGCTCTGCTGAACCTGATGTACCAATAGCCAAAACCACAGCAGGAGGTGGTGCCACTTAGTATATCTACCACTTGGGAGGAAGAGCTTCAAGCTTGTGGGATCTACTTTGGGTTGTTGTTTTTTGTTTTTTAAAAACTGGAACCTCCAGGTCTCCAGTTGCAGTTAGGATGAGGCATCAATGACTTCCTGAGCCCCACAATCATACATCTGAGGTGCCCTGCTGCATGTACAAGTAATGTACTGTATACTTGAGTTGGTATACAGTGGGGGTTCAAACAAGATAATATGGACCTAGAATTTCTATTGTAAAACTGTTGGGAACAGGAGAGCTTTCTTGATCTTTTGCAAATTACAGATAAATCTACCAGTGGATCCTAATATACATCTTTTTCCTAACCATGATCTACAAGACATTTACAGTTGCTTCCTCCTACACTTCTTGTAACCTGGTGTGATTTTATTTAATAACTGAGCGGGATGATTCCATCCAAATGTGGCACAAGCACTTTCACATCTGTAAGGTAAAGGTAAAGGTTCCCCTTGACAATTTTTGTCCAGTCCTGTCCGACTTTAGGGGGCGGCGCTCATCCCGCTCTTCAAGCCACAGAGCCAGCGTTTTGTCCGAAGACAATCTTCTGTGATCACATGGCCAGTGCGACTTAGACACTGAACGCTGTTTACCTTCCCACCGAGATGGTGCCTATTTATCTACTTGTATTTGCATGCTTTCGAACCGCTAGGTTGGCGGGAGTTGGGACAAAGCGACGGCGCTCACTCCGTCGCGTGGATTCGATCTTACGACTGCTTGGTCTTCTGACCCTGCAGCACAGGCTTCTGCGGTTTAGTGGAATTGATTTCACAGACTGGGTTTCTATATACAGTATGATAGCGCTCCGTTGCGTTGCTGGCAGCTACGTGGAAACGGGGCATTGGTTTGCCACAGTGACCCACAAGGCGTAACCCCGGTGACCCGTGTCAAGATGGTCCCTCCTCCTCCTCCTCCCCGCGATTCCACGATGACGCCGGAGTCCCCCCCCCCTCCCCGGAGGCGCAGCAACACCAGCATCGCCAGTGCAACCCAGATTTAAGACATAAGACTCCCGCAAGCGCGATCCCGGAGCTGACGTTGCAGAGTCGTAACCTGAGCGTCGCCCCCGGTTTCCACAGCAACGCCCCCCTCCTCCCCGCACTCTCGCCCTCAGGCCCCTTTCGCCCGGCGCGCCAGTTAGGAAGGGAGGAAGCAGGTGCCCCGACGGGGGTCGGGAGGGGGGGGGCAACGCGTAGAGAGCGCAACTCGCTTCCCTCTTTCGCCGCTCTAGGCCTCCCGCCCTCTGTGGTGTCGCATCCCGGAAGCGCCAACAGAGCAAAGGGGAAACGAGGAAGTGGCGGCGGCGACGTGTGCTTTGGAGCCCCGGTTTCTGGCGGGGCCCCCAAAGAGTTGGCGCTCCCGGCGGAATCGTACGCGGCCGCGATCATCCCCCCCCCTTCCTCCTTCCCTCCCTCAGCGCACGACGCAGCCCCTTCGTTCCGCCGACGTCCCATCATCCTCCCGGTCGCCCTCGAATTAGGAAGCCAAACTGTCATCCTTCTGTGCCTCGCTCCCTCCGCTCCCCGCGACCTAATCGCCCCTTCCACCTCAAAACTCCCTCCTTTTTTCGGGAATGGCTTCTGCCCCGTCTTCTGGTTCCAACTGGGGCCTAATTATGAATATCGTGAACAGCATCGTGGGGGTCAGCGTGTTAACGATGCCCTTCTGCTTTCGACAGGTTAGTTCGCCTTTGCGCGCCCGCCCCTTCTCTCTTTCTCTCTCCTGCAACAATCCTCCCCCCTTTTCCATCTCTTGTTCTCCCCAAATAGTTAGTTGGGTCTTGTGCACTGTGGCACCTGGGCAGCTTTTTCTGATCTCGCCTCCCCTCTCCTTTTCCCCCCTTCCTGCCAAGAAATCTGGATGTAGGCAAGGCATATGCTCAGGAGATGCAGCTTTCTACTTCCGAACTTGTGTTGGAAAAGTTGTATCTTTTGAATATGTGTCTGTGGTGGCATCTGTTTAAGTTTATTTAATTTTTAAAATCACCCCACTTTTCTCCTTATAAAAGGACCCAAGGTAGCTTACAGCATATAGGGTTGTAAGTCCTCTATCAGAAAGAAGATTACAGGTGACCTCCTTCATAACAGCCAAAACAGATTAGTTTTGTTTGGTCCACTGCTTAAGGAGGAAGTGGTTTCTTATGCTTTCAAATGTTTCGAAATACTGAACATTGTCCTCATAATCTTATTTCACACTCTTCCCTTCTATGGTAAGTGCTAAAGGTGATCTCAGACATTTTGCTACCCAAGGAAAACTAGAAGATAACATCCCATCCTGACCCATACCCAAAAATGTGACTAACCTGATAGACTGAACTTTTAAAACAGTGATTTTGGACACTAATGCATTTGGAAGTAGCAGACAATAGACTAATGTTTCCATTTAAGCCTTAATGGTTTATGTGAACTTTAAGAAAAGTAAGTTCCATGTCAGTTCAGATCTGCTGCCTTCCAAATACTGGCAGCTATTATATTGCAGAGGATGGTGTGTAACTTTAATAGCACTGTCCTTTTTTAACACTTAGAAGGACTCACACAATTATTTGTTTTTTACTGTACTTTATAAGTGTTTTTTAAAAAAAGAATTCTGGTTATATTGTTTATGCTCAACTTATCCTTTCTGCAGAAATGCATTGAAAAAGAATATTAGGTGATTTTAATTCTACAAGTCTTGTATCTTGGCATAGATTCTCCTACCTTGGCTTTCTGGTTATTTAAAAGTTACACGAGAAGGTGTTGTTCTATAGGCCTTAAATTTTATCTGCTGTACTAAAGGTTTATCAAACTTATATGATCTGTTGTGTAGATGCCGAAGTATCATAGGGTTGGAATACCTAGAGGAAATGAGTGTGTATTGTTTTTTTCTCTTCTGGGGAGTGACAGGGTTTTGTTTTGTTTTGGCCTTCTCTTAATGAAAGCCATGTTGCATCTCTTTTAGAATCAAGTCATATTTTTTTTCTTTCTGATTTCTTCTTCTAATTTTTCTCTTCCTGCTCCCCGGCACTGCTTCCTTGGATGTACTGGGGCCATCAGATGGTAGAGCCAAGTATAAGGCAGGTTTTGGAAACAGCATCCAGGGCTGTTTCATATGTTAAGTATCCAATAAATGCATGCCATGCGAATACAATACTGTACTCTGTAATTAGTGAAAATTGTAGACTCACTCATCTTCCCTGATTGCATGTACACTACATTTGCAAGATATAGGGACTCACAATGTGCTGCACTCCTTGCACTTTATAAGCAAAGTGTGTATTTTTGCATGGTCTAAGGGAATATTATGAGTGCATGCAATTTATAGATTTGCATTTTATTTTTAAAACCTGGCTGAGATCACAATAAGAACTGTCATGAATCAGACCAAAGATCTGCCTAGTCCAATATTATGTTTCCAACAAGTGGGACATGAGGGCAAAAGCTGTGTCTTCTAGTGGCTTTTCAGTAGCTAATACTCAATTGCACACTTGGCTGTTTCTGAAACTGGAGATTTCATAGACGGTGGCACATTCCTTTGCTGTAATGCTGATAGGTTCATGGTTTGTAAGCAGATGGCATCTGAAATCCCAGAATTGTCAGTAACTGTAGCATCCAATCTCAGTATCTACAAAGTTCCTTCTTTCCCTCACAGTATTTTTATCAAAGTTCCTTTTCTACTGGTTCTAGATACCCAATTCAGTTCTTTACGGCTAAGTTCTGGTTTCTGAATTGGTCTTAGGGTTGTAATTTCATAAGCAGTATTTGCTAGTCAGATTTTACTCTTTCTCAATGATGATCTAGTCAGTGCTTCCCAACCTTGGGTGCACAGATCTTGGACTACAGTTCCCAGAAATTCTAGCCAGCACAGCTAGTAGTGAAGGCTTCTGGGAGTTTTAGTCCAAGAACATCTGGGGACTCAAGGTTGGGAACCACTAACCTATGTCTTTTCTTGGAAGCAGAGAGTACCCTGACTTTTCCACTAGTGTTTCATTTATCAATCCCAGTCTAATATGCTGCTATTGAATGTTCTGTTCAAGATCCACTATAATCCCGTCAGCTTTCTTTGGAATAGGGTTGTGGCCCTCCATATGTTATTAAATGCCAGATCCCATTAGCTCTGACCAGCCGGGCCAATGAGGAAGTATGATGGAATTAATGGATAAGCAACATATAGGGGGCCTTTGCTCTAGGAGGTGGGATGCTCTACCCATACAGGATAATGTAGCTATATTATACTGTTTTTAGTGTTTCTTGCCTGCCAACTTTCAAGTAATCCATCTTCCAGGAACTTAAAAAATGTTGGTGAATAGCCCTTGACAGCTGGCTTCCAAATTAGACTGGGTGATATCTCTTTTACTTTCTTTGAGGCCTTATCATTTATCATCTGAGGTGTTCTCACCACATTGTCAGGGAGCTATGTTTTGTGAATGCTCATTCTTTTATCACAAAATAAGTTGCTCTCATATTTGAAGTATAATGTGGTTTCTTTATAGGTCAAAATCCTATTGCTTAGCATGGTAAATTGCAGTAGAGTAGGCCCAATGCATCAATAGGGATTGGTGAGTCAACTCTTCCATAAATTCCGTTGATTCAAATAGGCATACTTTGTTATATACTATCTAAAGTAACTTGCAGTTAAAGTAGGCCCGTTTGAATCAGTGGAACTTACAGAGGAGTTTGCTTGCGAAATTCCCACTGATTCAGTGGGGCTACTGTAGTACAATTTAATATGCTAAGCCACAGGATTTTAGTCACTGTGTACTGCAGAGGAGAGAGTGAGATTTACTACTAAAACTGCATTCTGCTTTTATTTTATTTTTTTATTGTTCAGTCATGAAATAATCTAACACCTCTGCAGCCATTATCAACTATTGAAAATTATATCTTTTTGACAAATCTATTGTCCTATAACTCCGCAGTCTTCTGAAGAAAAGAAAATAATGGTGATTGTAAGCAGATTTGCTGTTGGTTCATGATGAATGATCCCACAAAAAGTTAAAATTGCTCTATGATGCATTGATCAGGAACAATGTATAGCCTACAATAAATGATGTTTAGAAAACTGGAAAGGTAGCCCCCCAATTCTACTTGGGTTGCTGGGGTGTGCTCCTAATTGAGTGTACATAGAGGAACAGTTTTAACAGGTAAGAGCTTTTTGTGGTGAGACAAGCTAAATTTATTTGCTAAAACTGTTAAGCAAATTGATAACCTGATATTGCTTTAAAAATGTAAATACAGGCGTACCTCAGTTTACGAATTTAATGCATTCTTTAAACGTTATGTAATGTGAAAAATTTGTAAACCAAAATGCGGTTTGCCATAGGAACGGGGACGGCGCTATAAACCTCCAGGAACAATGCATCCTGGGGAAACTTGCTTCGTGTTGCGAAAAAAATTGTAAACCGAGGAATTATTTTCAATTGATTTTCCTTCGTAAAGCGAAAATTACGTTAACCAAGGCGTTCGTAAACCGAGGTACTACTGTATACATATACACAGAGGCATACTGTACGCTGACACACAATGTCCTTTTGGAGGGGGAATTTTCCAGGCAATTAAAATCTTTGAATCAGAAGGTTTCAGCCAATCAAGATATTCAGCTGTTGGTTTGTTCCATCTTTTTCCCAACAGATGGCATTAGCATGTTGCAAAGCAAAACACTTGAGTCATGTAAGCTGGTCCGTTAACAGATGGCACCATGATGTAGATATATTTTTTCACATGTAGATAGATCTGCATCAGAGTATTCTTGCTGGAATATTTGACTTGTCAAATGATAAACACTGCTTTTTTAGTCTGAGTAGCTGCAGACTCAGCTGTTGAAGGGCTTGCTGTCTTTGGCTTTAACCTTGGATTGATTTGGGAACAGAGTGCCTGTTGCTATAAGTCCGCTATCTATCCCCAGGATCAGCCGTTTGTTTGACTATGGGGCATGTTATGCAATGTTTGAAGACAAATGTTGGACTGGGATCATGATGCCTTCCTTTGGACCTCTATCTTTGCCATCATTCATTGGTTTTATATATTTCCTGTTGAGGAGAGAAAAATTAGTTTCTAGTTCTGTAGGACAATGATTTTAGTGTTTTTAAGGAGGCAAACAGTCCTTTGCACTGACATAAGTCTTCCTTGGCCCTTCGAAGCTAAGAAACAAAACCCTTACATGTTGTTATGAACTTTTTTGAATATATAGGAACTATCAGTCCTTTGCATATCTGCTTAAAATGAAGTTCCAGTATGCTTAGAGCAGAGTTAGGCAACATTATGTTCATGGACAACCCGTTCCAGAATTCCCCCAGCCAGTATGGCCATGCTGGGGGGGGGGGATTCTGGGAGTTATAATATAAAGTTTCCTAGCAGATAGTGGGGTTTAATGCTAGGTAACCCTAAAATTCTCATGCATTTCAGTATCCATACTGTAGGTTAGAATCAGGGTGGATTTGATTCAAATCAGATTGACCCAAATCATGATTAAAATGAAAACAAATCAGGTGTTTTGATAATTTAAATAAAAAAACATTTTTAAAAATTTAAATAGTGATTTATATAGTGATTTAAATCAATTTGATTTTTTTAAAAAATATCTCTGATCTTTATCCACCCTGGTTAGAATTAACAAACAAGATAGTGATAAGCAGTCTGAAAGGGAAAATAGAAATATAAGCAACAGGGAAGTAAAATATAAATGTAAACAGCATCAAGAAAAATGCAGTTGCAAACAGCGTGAAGCAATAATAAGTCTGAAAAGAAAAAGGATTCTGAAGATTAGGAAGACTCAGTTTAAAATTAAGCTAGCCACGAATGTAGAGAAAATAAATGTATTATTATATTAAGGGAATATTACTGCCATGTAGTGCATCAAGGACCTCATGGAGAGAAGAGAGAATGAGATCACACATTGCAGGTGAGCATAGGGGAAGATTTGTTCGTATCATTGTCTCCTTTGGGAACATTTACCTTCCTAATGCGTGTGGCAGGTTCTATTTCTGATATTGTTGTGGCAGGCAGCATTTCATGACACTTGCCTCTGAACTGGTGATAGAGACAAATGCCCCCATTGGTAAAGCAACAAAACAAAATAGAACAGCATGTACTGGTTATGGGTCACCCAGAGGTATAGTTGATTCCCCACCCCCAGTTCTGGACTTAACAGGAGGTGGACTGCTGGTAGCAATTAAGTCTCTGTGGCTGTGAAAATGCTTACCACCAATGATGTGTGGTTGTGCACAGGAACATCTGGTTGCTGATGCTTTGCCAGTGTACAACAGTACTTGTTAACAGATACTGCTAATAGATGCTATGGCACTTGGTTGCATGAATGGATAGCAGAGTACAGGAGTAGGCAAGTACCTCCTATAAGACTTCTGCCTGTCCAAGGTTGTGCGTCATTTTTTCGTATCAGCAGGCCCTGTGGGGTAAGGGGTTCTCCACCCTGTTTTGCCTGTTCTACCACATATTCTGGAAACGGTTACAGCACGCTTCATTTTGTGCAAAAAGTGTTCTGTGGCAGTTGTTTCCGAAGGGACTTGATAGGACTCTGGAGATCATGTTAGTTGTTTCCAACTCCACAGGTGCCAACTGATGTCAAGAAAGCTTCCCTTGAGGAAAAAGTCCTTCACAGCATTTGGGTCAAAAGGCCTCTCAAAATAGGCCATTGGTTTGTTATGCGCACAGTTGCCAGAAGCTCCACAGCTACAACTCTTTCGACTCATGGAGAACAAATAGCAGCTGCGATTAAAATTTAGCACCACTTGTTCCTGCCCAGAGTCACACATTGTTTTCATAAATGCTCAGCCATTCATGTCCTCTCTCCTCCCCCTCCTTCCCCCAAACTCCTTCCGCTTCCTCTACAGAGATGTTCAGAGCGTTGAGCCAGCACAATGCTTTTGAGACAGGTAGCTAACAGGGTAATTTATGTTTGTGTCATCCGTGGGTAGAACAGCCAGTAAGGCTTCCGCTGAAGAGTTCAAACTCCTGGATCAACAGCATGCTAACTTGTTTAACATGAATCTGGTAGGAGCTAGAGACAGATCACTGTTCTGGAAGGTGCCCAGAAAATGTCACAACACCAGGGCGTGGAGGATTCTTTGCTTCCACACATTGTTATGGCTTTCTTTTCCAAGCAAGAAAGGACTGCAACCAAGCCATCTACCAAACAGGTGGCAGGTCCCTCACTCACTGTGCGTGTATGTGTGAGAATAAAATTGAACTCATACGTCACATTTTAGCTGACTGCTGTTCAGGGGCATGGGATCTCCCTTTACAGGCAAGCGTGTGGCTGCAAATGTCCTAGGCAGCCTCTAGGTGATTTGGAACAGCAATAAGAATGCATGAAATAAGAATCGAACAGGAGAGGGGGGGGTGTTGAATGTTTATTATTTATCCAGCGTTTTGTTGTATCCCTTCCCTCCTTTCTAGTGTGGCATCTTTCTGGGAGCCCTGCTGCTTGTTTTCTGCTCCTGGATGACTCATCAGTCCTGTATGTTCCTGGTGAAATCAGCCAATCTCAGCAAGCGCAGGACCTACCCTGGGCTAGGTGAGCATGGTCAGCTGGGGGTGCGGTGGGGGGTTATGCTGTGCTTTTACTCCGTTTCCGAATTTACAGCTCTCATACTGGTGTGGCTAAATTATTCAGAGCACTGTGGGAATGGTTCTCCCCCATAGACTCATTTCTTTCCTCCTTATGTGTAACAGCTGGCTGTAGCACAATGATTTAACTCTTTGAAGAGGACATGGAAGAACTGCTTTGACTGCGCAAGCCAGAGAGAGAAGAGAACAACCCAAACAAAAGCTCATAGGAAGAGAGCTGGCATAATGGGTATCTGCTGTAAACGGTTGGGCTCAGCCCCAAACCCACTCACTTTCCCCACCCAGCGTGCTGCTGTGAGGACATTGGGTTCTGCCAGTAGAAAGCCTGGCATGGACTATGGGCTCCTTGAATTGTGTGTTTGCGGCAGCACAAGGGGGAGGTCAGGAGAAACTGTGTACAAAGTTTTCAAGCAGCCAAGAAAACCGAAACATCTGCAAGATTCATGTGTGGGTTTTTGGCAAGGCCTGGCGGCCCTCTTCCTCATAGTTTGTCTGCTGTGCTTTGGCGCCTGGATCACCATCTATTTTTGACCTTTCTTCCAATTCCCAAGGATTCGGGTGGGGGGAGAGATGCGTGGTCCAGGCTGAGGGTTTGCGCCTTTTTCATTGGTATGCAATTGTCCTGTTGCTGGAAAACGAGCTGTGTGTAATAGCCCCCTCTTGGGCTTTCTTTTAAGCTGCTGCCATCGCTCCAGAAACAGAAACTCTACCGTACCCCTTTTGAGCCTGGTGGTTCCAGAGGTGGGAGTGATCCCTTGAGGAGGCGGAGGTGAAAGATTCTCATGGCAGGACATGCTGTTTTCTGCCCTCCCACAACCATAAGCCCATCTTGTATTTCCTGAGTTGCCTCTTGGGGAGTCAGAGTGGGGAATTGGCTGGTCTCTCTGCCTGCAAAAGATTTAAAGAAATGTGCAGTCTCCTTAGTGACTGCTGACAGATGGATACCCTCAGTTCCTCTGTTGCCTGAGGCTCCCTCATTTAGCTGCATAGCACAGCCACTGCAAAATATGTCTGTTGGCAACAACAAAAATTAGAAAACTCCTGTGGTCCTGAAGGTTAAACCTCTGTTACAAAAGATATGCTTTTAGTGTAACTGTTCCCTTTTTGGGGGTGGGAGGAGAGGAAGAGAGAGCCGAATATAGCTCATTCTCCCCAATGCCAGATGCCCATCGTCCTTGATTTCCCCTTTTGTGTTACAATAAGTCTTTGTACACTCCTCCTCTTTTGCCTGAATACATTGAGTCCTGTTCACCTTGGAGTGTCTCCCAGGAAGAAGAGGTCCTCTTTACTCTAAAACTAAGCAGCTTAGATACACAGAAGGAGCCAGTCAAGGCTTCCAAACTTCCTGGCACACAAACACTGGTGCAAAAAGGAAAGGCTTCCCTTTCTGCCTGTCTTTGCCCTGGGAGAGGTGCCATCCACCCGAGAGTGCATGGGAAAAGGCACCCTCAGCCCCAGCAAAATCGACGCTGCTACAGTCCTCCTAATGCATCAAGGTTGAGTTGCTACACACAGCAGCCTTTGTTGTGTGCTTTCTTCTACACCGGTCCAGCTGC
The DNA here is from genome assembly GCF_051106095.1 of Pogona vitticeps. Lineage (NCBI taxonomy): Eukaryota > Metazoa > Chordata > Lepidosauria > Squamata > Agamidae > Pogona > Pogona vitticeps. Next base: position 143,033,349 of record NC_135784.1, on the reverse strand, counting down.
AAGATATCCTGGCAGCACCCACGTTGATTCTGTGGGAGCCTTTGGCGGCTTGGAAGGATGCAGGAAAGTTTTACAAATTAACTTGATCTAAGCAGTGTCTTCCGGAAGAACATTCAAAGCTTTGGCTGCAGGCACCAAAGTGGCAGGGAAACAATGGAACCGAACACCTCTAAATGTGATTTGGAAGAGAGAATGGTGGGAAGAGGAATGCTTGATGTGTATGGAGTCCAGCAAATCAATAATGTTTGTCGCTTGGAAACAAAACAGTAGCAGTTTTATTGCTGTTGTTTTAAAATTATGTACTCTGTTCATGGCTGTACCTTTCCTCAGATTTTATTTTATTTTTTTATGTATTTATTTATTTATTCGATTTTTACCCCGCCCCGCTAGACAACATCTACTTTTGATGGGAGGTTTTAAAGCAACATAGTTCCTTAATTCAGAATTGCCTGTGTATTTTTTCAGGCATCAGTGTAGAGATAATTCCAAGGGAAGGACTTAAACCTTTTCACTTTATCGCTTTGTGATATTCTTCTCTGTAAGCGAATAGTTGGAAATACTTGCTCGTGAATAGCTCGTGCAGACATATTAATAGGTTGATGACATTCTGCAGTGATGCAAAAGAGCTTACCTAGACTGTCTATGCTTGTGTACCATTAGAGTTCTGAAGTTGGGAGGAATGCTTACTTAACAGTGTCATGTAGCTTCCAAGCTGTAATTCATATACAGCAAAAGCAGCTCTTTACTCTGGTAGAAAAAGACTGGGTAGTGTCTTTACTGTTATTATTCTGGCACACTAAAGCCTTGTTCAGGATCATGGGTGAAAATCATCCTACCCGTCATGCAATAGGTGTGAAAGTGACTAAGGTGTTCTTGAAACTGAGATGTGGTTTTATGTTCTGGTTTCATTTCTGTACACATTGAGGCACATCCATGATCCATGTCTTCAAAAGTAGTGCAAAAGGCAACCACTGACATTTTCACAAACAACAAAAGAGAGGATAAATCTGTATCTGTTGATGGGAATTCATAAGTTTGCATTTTTTCATGCCAATATATAAATAAAAATCCTTGCATGTAGAAAACTGGCAAATGGGAAGGCTAGGGTTGACTAGAATCTCCCTTCCAGATGTGATGGTTTCCTATATGATAGAAGCCTTTTGCCTGGATAACTGGTCATATGATGGCCCAGCTGCTGGTTGTGGTGTTACTGCTAAGGCTCAATTTTTGTGAAGAAAAGTCACATTAGACAGCATGGTGGATTTGATTTAAGTCACACTGATTTTAAAACCAATTTAAATTTTGAAAAGCAGGTGTTTTTTATGATTTGAACTTTAAAAATCATTTTCTAAATTTAAATCATTTGTGGTTTAAATTGTGATTTAAATCAATTTGATTTTTTAAAATCATTTACAGTATTTTTATCCACCCTGCTAGAAACTGGGACTGGCTGTTCATGATCAGTTGACAATTTCACTGAACCTGTGGAAAGTGGAGAATATCATTTTGGATGTTAACTACTCCAAGTGTGTAAAATTAATTGCATACCTTTGAATGAACAACATCATTTATAGGGACTTGATTTATCTGGTTCCCTTGCATAATCTGTCTACTCCTTTCCTTGTTTCAGAATGTCCTGCTGGGTAATACCTTAAACACATACCATGGTCATGCTAGGAAGTACAATAGAGAGTCCTTAGAAGTACAGTAGTTTTCTATTCCCTTCTTCTGGGGGCATTCTGGGACTGCAGCTTGCTCAAGGCTACACAGGCTGGCTCTTCTATTGGGAGGAAAAGTGAGAACTGAGTTCCCAACCTCTGGGACTGCAACTCTCTGAGATATCCAGCCCGCTAGGAACTAATGCCATTGTTTAAAAGTTCATCTTTTTGTGGTCATTGCTGACCATTATGAGAGCTGGTTTGGTTTAGTGACTGCAACAGTGGCCTTGGGTCTAGAGGACTAGAGTCCAACTTTGAGCTTTGCATGGAACTTATTTGTAGCTTTGGTCATGCCACTGTTGCAAGGTCTTCATTCCTCAGTTGCAAGCTATGAATAAGAGTCTTTCTCTAGCAAGCTGTTATGTGGAAGATTATGAATTACAGTGGTGCCTCGATTTATGACCATAATCCGTTCCAGAAGATGAGCATAACTCGAAATGGTTGTAAGTCGAAGCACCATTTTCCATAGGAATACATTGAAACCCCATTAATCCATTCCGGCTGGGGGGGAAAATGCCAAAAAATGTAAAATTAAAACACACACAGACACACACACACAGAGACAGACACAGACCCAGACCCAGTGGACCACCATGAGGCTGAGGAATAAAAAAAACACACACAGAGGCAGCCCCAGTGGAACGCCATGGGGCTTGGGGAAAAGCACAACCCCCCATACACAGCCAGCCCGAACACAATGGGGCTGGGGGGGAAAACACAAAAAACATCACAGCACAGAAACATACCCCCTCCCCCCCAAAAAAAACCCCAAACCCACCCTGCAGAAGCAAAAAACAGCACCAGACAGAAGCCTCCTCCGACCAGGCCCTCTAACCGTTGGGGCGAAAGAGCTACAAAGCAGCAGCCTCTTTGCCTACCAACGGTTAGCAAATTTGAATTCCCCACCTTTTTTCCCTGCCTTTTTCCTGTCACAGCTCGAAGCTCCAGCTGCAAGTTGAAGCAAAATTTTGCAGCTGGAGCTGGTCGCAACTTGAGATGGTCGTAAGTCGAGGCACCACCGTACTTGATATACTGTAGGCATCCTTCAGTCTCAAGAGACTATGGTATCGTGCTCTGTATGGAGGTCTTGGAACAGTGTCTTGTGTGGCTGAGAAGGCCAATTCGAGAGTGACAATCCCTTCCACACTGGAGACAAATCCAATCTGTCCCCTGTCCAGCTCCCTGGTTTTGCTTGTTTCGGGACTGCCTCTTTGCCTCGGTCTGCTGTACAAGTGTCTCTTCAAATTGGGAGAGGCCATGATGCACCGCCTGCCTCCAAGCTGAACGCTCAGACGTCAAGGTTTCCCATCTGTTGAGGTCCATTCCTAAGGCCTTCAGATCCCGCTTGCAAATGTCCTTGTAACGCAGCTGTGGTCTCCCTTGGGGGCGGCTTCCCTGCACTAATTCTCCATACAGGAGATCTTTTGGAATCCGACCATCAGCCATTCTCACGACGTGCCCAAGCCAACATAGACGGCGCTGTTTCAATATTGTATACATGCTGAAAATTCCAGCTCGTTCTAGGACTACTCTATTTGGAACTTTGTCCTGCCAGGTGATACCAAAAATGCGTCGGAGACAACGCATATGGAAGGTGTTCAGCTTCCTCTCCTGCCGTGCACAAAGGGTCCAGGACTCGCTGCAGTATAGGAGTGTGCTCAGGACACAGGCTCTATAGACCTGGATTTTGGTGTGTGCCATCAACTTCTTATTAAGCCATACTCTCTTTGTGAGTCTAGAGAACATGGTAGCTGCTTTCCCAATGCGTTTATCCAGCTCGACATCTAGGGAGAGAGTGTCAGAGATTGTTGAGCCAAGGTACACAAATTCATGAACAACCTCCAGTTCTTGCATGGAGATAGTAATAGAGGGAGGTGAGTCCACGCCCTGGCACATGACTTGTGTTTTCTTCAGGCTGATAGTTAGTCCAAAGTCTTGGCAGGCCTTGCTAAAATGATTTATGAGTTGGAGGTCTTCAGCAGAGTGGGCAACAATGGCTGCATCGTCAGCAAAGAGGAAGTCCCGCATGCATTTCATTAGGACTTTGGTCTTCGCTCTCAATCTAGTGAGATTAAAGAGCTTTCCATCTGATCTAGTCCGGAGATAGACACCTTCTGTTGCAGTTCCAAAGGCCTGCTTCAGCATGACAGCAAAGAAGATCCCAAACAGGGTTGGCGCAAGGACACAGCCTTGTTTTACTCCGCTTCGGATGTCAAAGGGATCTGATGTTGAGCCATCAAAAACTACAGTGCCCTTCATTTCCTCATGAAAGGACCTGATGATATTAAGGAGTTGAGGTGGACATCCAATCTTGGGAAGTATTTTAAAAAGTCCGTCCCTGCTAACCAAGTCAAAGGCCTTTGTGAGATCTATGAAGGCCACAAAGAGTGGCTGTTGTTGTTCCCTGCATTTCTCCTGCAGCTGTCGGAGGGAGAATACCATGTCAGTGGTGGATCTGTTAGCTCGAAAACCACACTGTGATTCTGGATACACTCTGTCTGCAAGCACCTGAAGTCTCTTCAGCACAACACGGGCCAGCAGCTTCCCTACAACGCTGAGAAGAGAGATACCATGGTAGTTATTGCAGTCGCCCCTGTCGCCTTTGTTCTTATACAATGTGACGATGTTTGCGTCCTTCATGTCCTATGGTACTCCACCTTCTCTCCAGCAAAGAGAAAAGAGTTCATACAGCTCAGTGGTGATGATCTCTTTACAACACTTCAAAACTTCAACGGGGATGTTGTCCTTTCCAGGTGCCTTGCCAGAGGCAAGGGAATCCAAGGGTGCTTTTATTTCTGCTAAAGTTGGTTCACTGTCCAGCTCTTCCAAAAGAGGCAGGCACTCAATGTTATTTAGTGCCTCTTCCGTTACTACATTCTCTTTAGAATATAGCTCAGAGTAGTGCTGCACCCAGCGTTCCATCTGCTGTGCTCGGTCCTGGATGATCACGCCTGTAGTAGACTTCAAGGGAGCAGATTTCTTCTGTATTGGACCCAAAGCCTGCTTGATACCATCATACATTCCCTTGATGTTACCTGTGTCCGCTGCTACCCTTTTGATATACTAAAGGGCTGTGTAAATATTTTGCAGCAATAATATATAATATAAAGGGATTCTTTTACTTTTTCTTTAGCTGCCCTTTCACTCCCAGGCTTGCAGTTTTAATTTTAACAGCTTGCACTTTTAATACTGTACTGATTAGCCAGGCACCACATTCAAAGTTTATGTAAAATCCTAAGACCTTGCTCTTTTCAACCACTTTCCCCTCTATATGGGCAGAATATTGGCCAGAATTCTTCTGCTTACCCAGAACCACCACTTTCACACTGCTTCATTTTCAGTCTCACTCACTCACTCACTCACTCACTCACTCACTCACTCACTCACTCACTCACTCACTCACTCACCCCTTCTCCTGTTTGAGTTTGCTTTCTGAGGGGGGGGGGTGTTATTGTGTTACATGCTGCTTTCTTCCCCTGCTGTTACATAGTCTGTCAGTTGTCTTCAGACACTGATGAGATGCCAAATTAAAATCTGGAATGCTGATGTCCTAGATGTGCACAGATGAATGAGCTTCATTTACTAACTTGTATTTACAGCCTGTTTCATCGACGAGAATTAAGCCAGGTAACAGCTCTTTCATTCCTTATTGCAGAAGAACTCATTTGTTCCTTTGTATCAGGGAAGCTGAGAGAACTGGTTCATGTGCAGAAATAACTGCTCCCAAACGCAAACTTTTCATGTAAGCATTTTAGTGCCAGAGGATCCTTGAGGCCATGTCACAGTGGCAGCTTCGTGGTTTCTAGCATTCCTTTTTAATGCAAGTAGCTACCGTGATCTGCAAGGACCTCCCTTAATTTTACACTCAAGCATGAAAACCAGCTGTTTGTACAACTGTTTACTGTATTTTCATAAATTGTCCAGGTTAGATGTTTGGACTGAAAACCATATCTCACTGTGTATTGTGTGTTCAGCAGCATCTACTGAATTGCCGGTTGGGCTGGGATTTGAACCATAAACTCCTCAAACTTTCTTTAGGTTTTTACTGCTCTCTAAGGATCATGTACATTGAGCATGAAGTGAGTGATTGGTTACATCTGCTAATTTTGGGGAGGAAAGTTGGGCACATATTTTGGAGGAGGTATTTGGTTGCTCTAGTGCAATGGTTCTTAACCTTTGTTACTCGGATGTTTTTGAACTGCAGCTCCCAGAAACCCCAGCCAGCACAGTTGGTGGTGAAGGCTTCTGGGAGTTGCAGTCCAAAACTCCTGAGTAACCCAAGGTTAAGAACCAGTGCTCTAGTGCTCCTTAGGTCATTCCATAAAAGGTGGAAGGAGCACAAGTCAACAGAAGATGCTCAGGCCTCCAGGTTACTTGTACAGTACATGTTAGGTTTTATACTTGACCTTCATTTAAGGCCTCAAAAATTAACCCTGAAGCAGATTCTCACTTATGAATTGAGATATCATCTCAGAGAGTGGCTACTCTAATGGGGCAGTGTAGATATGGAAATAAATAAATGCAGCCCCACCTGTCTGTCTCTCAGTATACAGTAGGTAGTTAAAAGCTCCTCCTAAGGCTTGCTTTTGTCTCCTGGTGTACCTCTTGGTTCTCATGACTTATTTACCCTCTGCCTTATCTGCCTTGGAGGTACATAAGTAATTGTGCTCCATTCCAAAACGTATTTGTACGTACGTGTGCACACATAGGCACACCACTTTTTAAAGCAAAGGAATGTAAGCAGTTGGAAACTACTGTGGAAAAAGACATTTGCAAGCACTTTCCTCAGACCTGGCCAGAGGATTTAGGCAATGGAAACTAGAGCATAATAGCAGTTGGAGGTGGAAGTGTAGACACCTTGGTAACAGAGCCTCTTGCTCTCATAGCCTGGTGATTGCCACCCAGCCTATCCCTCATATCTAAGTTAGATTACTAACTCGTGGGTGTGTTTTAGTGAATCTTCTTTTTTTCTTTCCACTGCCTCTTACTCCAGTTGTCCTGGAACCTGAAGGTACCTTTGTAATTGGGTGCCTGCAAGGACAGCTATATTTTGGGTTTTTTAAATTTGTATTGAATTACATTTCTAAAAACATACTGATTTTAAATTGAAAATCAGTAGTTTAAAAAAAAGCACATAGATCAAGAAATTCCATTTTTGGAGGAATGTTGTCCTTTGCCCTTTCTTTGTAGATGGACATGCCCCCGTTCTTGTTGTCTTCATGCCTTCTTTTGTTGCATTCCTGCATTGGTGTGACTGATTCTTCTCCTTTAAGCAGAGATTTCACCCAGAGAATGTGAACATTGTGCAAACCGAGGGTTGAAAGCCAGTTGCCCTCTGTAAACATTTCGCATGAATGTGGCATTAGTAACAGGCTTGGTTAAAAAGGTTCTCTCTCAGAACTAGAGGTGGTAATTTTCCCCTTATTCCCGTAGTAAAATGCCTTTTGAAAACACAGCACAGAGTTTTCCGGAGAAGCAGTGATTTCAAGGATGCTGATTGCTTTGTGCTGCAAGCGTTGACCAGTGTATGGAATGAAAAAAAAAAAGAAACAAGTATCTTGGTCAAATCTCTTTGGTGTGGGTTGTGAATCATAGATATTTTCGGGGTGGCTGAACATTCTGCTCACCATTTCAATCCGCCCATCACCAACACAAAGTGGTTCAGTCATAATTGGGAAGGAAGGAATAAAAATGGGAACTTGATTGAAAGTTTGCACTACAGTAAGTTTTTGCCACACAGTCTCTTATGCTCAGATTTTTTTTCCTATGCTGACTTTTTTGTTTCTTTTAATGGTTGCCATGTGTAGCTCCTGGTTAGTGCTGTTGAGCCGTTGGGAAGGAGGGAGTGCAAAAGGAAGAACCTGTTTTGAATCTTTTGCCTTAATTCATTTTTATTTGGCTTCTGATGTGTGAATAGTATGCCATATTTAGAAAAGTCCAAGATCTGGTGCTGGGGTGAAAGAAAACCAAATCTGAAAGACTATGGAATGCCCTCCTGACTGAGATTCGTCTGGTGCCGATGCTGATGACATTTCAGCGCCAGGTCAAAACCTTCCTGTTCCAGAAGGCTTTTAATTGAAATAATATTAGCTGTGGGTCCGATGGCAATTTTTATATATGTTTTAATTGTATTTTAATTGTTCTAAATTTTATTGTATTTTAAATGTTATAAGCCGCCCAGAGACCTTTGGGTAGTGTGGGCGGCATATTAAATGAATGAATGAATGAATGAATGAATGAATGAATGAATGAATGAATGAATGAATGAATGAATGAATGAATAAATAAATAAATAAATAAATAAATAAATAAATAAATAAATAAATAAAATTAGCAAACTCCTGCTTTCTCCATTGCCTCTGGTGTCTGATACTCTTTTTTTTAAATTACCTGCAGAGTTTTGAACATACGTACGTTTCAATAATTGTGGTGTTACATTTGTGTTTCCTCCTCTTTTTTTTTTAGCCTTCCACGCTTATGGAAAATCTGGGAAAATGCTGGTGGAAACCAGGTAACTCTCTCTCTCTCTCTCTCTCAAATATTTTTATCCCACCTTTCTCCTTAAAAATAACTCAAAGTGCATCACTTTAATATTCTAAACTGTTTGTTCATAGTTTTAAATAAGTTATTTTGACCTTTTCAGATTTGGTGTTCTGTCTCTACTGTCATGTCCTATTTCTGGGCTAATCACAATCTTTCTCCCAGGGAAGTTTACAGTGCGACTCACATGTGTTCGACCTGGGATGGCAGACCTTTGTCCCTCTAGATGTGTGGAGGTACAAGTTCTGTAGTCCTCCACTATTGGCCATGCTGACTGTGGCTTCTTGAAATTTAGTCAAAAACATGGAGGGCCACGTGTCACCCCTCCCCTTCTGCAGAATAGTATGAAGCCTCCATGTTTGATGCACATTCGCAGCTACAGCTCCCTCTTTTAAAAGCCCAGTGCTTTGGACCCTGTATCAGTGAGTGCTTTGTTAGCCTTCAGAGCTGTACCACTGTGCTGTTTATTTAGGCAGACAACTGCTTTCACTGAACCAGATCCTGGCCTTGTACATGCACTTCTTATTATTTGACTAGGCAATCTGATATGTATATAGCTCCTCGATCACATTGTTGTGGCAAGACCCTATATAATTAGAAGGGCCCCTGATGTTTTGCTTTCAGCTTCTCACATAGATTTTCTTGGTTAAGATGGCTGCTTGGATGACGAGTCCCACCATTTCCAAGCTGGAAGTGATGGGATTCCATTTGGAAGGTTTGGGATTCATTTCCCTTCCCTACTCCTCGGGCTCATTACAGGTCAGGCAGGGGAGGCCTGTTCATTGTTCCCACTTCAGTCTCTGCAGAGATCAGTACATATTTCAGTACTGGCTTTTTATCCTGTCTCCAATGGTTCCCACCTCCATAAAGCAAGAACTACGTGAGCAATTTTCCAGCAATAATAATAGCATGGTGCTTCTGTCATCATTTGAAATCCTTTACTTCCTTTCACTGTAACCTTTCTTTTATAAACAAAAATATGGCTTGCCTTATCTTACTCTGGTTTGTCCAGTGATTGAATTATAGAAAAGCAACCTAGGGCAGCTTTTTCTTTGCCTCCTCTTCTCCTGCATCTACGGTGGTTGTGCATCCCTCTCACAGTAAGACAAGGAAATCTGCATCTAAATGTAGCCTGTAATTTGAATATCAATAGCATCACAGGGTTGCTTTCTGTGATGGAGGTTCTCAAACTGTAATCTGTGGTGAGCTAACTAGTGGTGTGATCCTGGCTCCCTCTCTTACTCTCAGATGTAAACTAGGTTGTGAACAGGGGCTGGACTCAATGATCTATAGGCTCCCTTCCAGCTCTGCAGGTCTGAGGTGGTGGTGATGATTAAATACCTTAAAATATATTCAGTGCTTCTTTGCTGTTACTGTGCCATATAATTGCTCTGGAGATATGATATGGTCAGAAATGGGAGAGGAAATAGTCTGTGAAAGGGAATGGCACACAGGTTCCCAGGATGATCTCTTAATTAAAATGTTGTCCATCTTCCTAGGAGGGTTAAGGCACATCCCACTCTCTATTAAGCATGCATAGGCTTCAAGCTTGTTTCTTCCCCTCTCATCCCAGCTATGTGTGATGGAATACCATTGACTATTCCAAGTTTCCCTATTTTTTATTCCCTGTGGTCCATATATGTATCTTTTTAAAAATATATATTCCCAAAGTAGAGCTTCCTTTCTTGGCTGTGGGAAAGCCATTAAATTAACATGTGTGCACTTGAAGACTTTCACCTTTCCTAGCTGTATGGTTTCTAGAGTATCCCTTTTATTAAAGTACCATAAAACAGCAGCCACACACCTCCACTAGATGTTTTGTGTGTGTGTGTGTGTGTGTGTGTGTGTGTGTGTGTGTGTGTGTGTGTGTGTATGTATGTATGTATGTATGTATGTATGTAACACTTTTCCCACCACCATTTTAGAACATTTATTTAAAAATCAAAGGGGAAGCAAATTGTGCCATTTTCAGAATCTGTTTCAGAAGTACTGTAAGATGACTACCAAGAGTGAGTGCTATCATCATTTATGGTGTTTCTCTGCATGTTCTTCAGTCCTTTGTTTGGGTGTGGAAAATGTTTCAGTGCTCACAGTATAGTGAAATGGAACTACAGTGGTGTCCCACAAGACAATGTTAATTCGTTCCGCGAAAATCGCTGTTTTCTGAAAACATTGTCTGGCGAAATGCAGTTTCCCATTGGAATGCATTGAAATCCATTTAATGCGTTCCAATGGGGAAAAATTGTCGTTTTGCGAAAATCACCCGTAGGAAAACCGTTTTGCGAAGCACAGATCAGCTGTCAAAATTGCTGTCTTACAAAAAATGGCCCCAAAAACACTCATTTTGCGAGTCACAGACCAGCTGTCAAAATCAGTCTTATGAAAAAGGTCCTGAAAAAAAAACTGTCTTGCGAGGCACAGACCGAAACATCGTCCAGCGAAAATCGCCCATAGGAAGCGCTATAGCGATCACAAAAACTCATCGTCTAGCGAATTAAGCGTTTTGTGAGGTAATCATCTAGCGGGGCACCACTCTATTTGAGCTTCACCTGAACTAGTAATCAAAACGTACCAAATGTCACTGAATTTAGGAAGTGCTTGTTTCCAAGCTTCTAACAGGAGAGAGAGGAAATGCAGCACAGACAGTATACTCTGCTGTGTGCCCTGTGCAGAATATCCCCATGTCTTAGATGGGTTCTCCGAGTGTCCTGTAGGGTAACAGTCAACATTATTATTATTTTTTATTATTATTTAACTTATATGCCACCTACACTACCCAAGGGTCAACATTAGGTTCACACAGTGTATGCAGCTGCACTATGTAGACTGCTACATAGCCATAACCTTAATGCATAAGAAGACACAGTCTAATTTTGTCTTTACTTCCACCTCATATGGTAAATGTGGCCCTCTTGGATCCCCACCATGTCTCACTGGTTGCCTGTTGTTTATAGGCCAGGTTTTTCGTGGTCTGTTTGTCTAGTGATAGCACAATGGGTTTAGATTAGAGGGTGGTGTCAAACATACTTCTGTACAGTGTGTTTGTGGAGTGCCTATGTTAAGGAGTGTGAAGCACAGAGCCAGCTTCATATGATTTCTGCTGAAGCTGCCCTCTTAGCAAGGTGGTATAAAATTCATAGATAAAGTGTCCAGAGTGTTGGCTGTAAGAGGTGTCTGTGTTCAGAATATTTCAGATTGCCAGTCTCACCTCAATGCAGCAACTATCATATGCTTGGCAAATAGTAAGGGCTACATTCCAAGGGGACTCTCTGCTCTGGAGTGACCTGCCAATTTGTGTCCCTTTGCAGTATGATTGGACTGATGCTAGGAACCTGCATTGCTTTCTACGTTGTTATTGGTGACTTAGGATCAAACTTCTTTGCCCGCTTATTGGGACTCCAGGTAAGTTTGTTTTTCATTGTCTTCCATGGGCCTGTAGTTTTCCTGTATATAAGACGTGTTTTGCTTTTGATGGTGTCTTGCTGGAATGTGATACACCCAAGCATTCTGCCATTTTTAGAACTAGTAACAACTGTTGAAAACACAGAACATTTTGCCACACGATGGTCTAACCCAAAGCACACATTTAATAAAGATGGTGGTGAAGGGTCAATTTCAAGTGAATTTTTTGCACATTTTGGTATTTCCTGTGTGCCAGAGGTGGAAGGAAGGTAGATCTTGTTTGATTTCCTGTAGCTCTTAAAGGGCTCCTAATTGTTCAACAGCAGCAATAACAACATGACTTGCCCTCCTCTCCACCCATAAATTATGTTGAAATTAAGACCTCTTGGAATGACCAGGAATAGATTTTTATGTGAAACAGTTGCAGGCACCACTCTGTTCCGGTGCTCAGAACAAATTTGTGGCTTCAGAATTCTTTTGTTCTGGGTTTATGGGTTTTGGACCTGGCTCCTGTTTTGTTGATTTTGGGGTTCTAGTTAACGTAGCTCTTATAACAGGAGAGGACAGTTGTGATCCTCACCATGTTGCAGGCTACAACTCCTGGAATGCCTCACTATTGGCTGTGCTAGCTAGGGCTACCAATTGTTGCAGGCCAAGAGCATCTGGAGGATCACTGTTGCATCTCTGTGTGCTGCAGGCTCACATCCTTCCTCTTCATACCTTACATTTCTCTTAGCTCAACAATGAGGTTGGCTCTTTCTGTTTTTGTTAGATAGTGGGGTTCGATGCCAAATAAGAGCCGCGACACAGTAGTAATTCAATTCGATTTACTAAAGACAGGGAAAACACGCACACACATATATATATATAAAACCCCACCCCTCATTTGGAGGTTTCCAACCCTCCCTCCCTACTCTATTGGCTAATTGCCCAGCGTCTATACTAATTGGGGGAGGGAAAGTTAGCCTCTACAACCACTGTCCTAAGGCTCCTACTAAAACCTGGAAAGGACCACGGTGGAGTTGATCTCTATACACAACAGTTTTCTTGTTTATGTGGTATCTACATATAAGTGTATGCATACCCACCTCCCCCTTGCAATTGTTACTGTGTTTCATCAACCTTCTAGGGGTGCTTACAATGTATTTCATTTGATGGAATTGCGAGACTGGACAAGGAAGAATGTGAACCTGTAATGCTTATGAATCAACAGAAGACTGTAGATGGGATATGTAGAAGTTTGCATCATCAAGAACTTTAGGGGCAATCTGTGAGGGAAGTGGGATTCTGTGTGTTGAGGCTCCAAAGGGGGCTTTGGGTCTATAGCATAAGGCTTAGAACCTATCGCTTCATTTGTTAATCTCAAACCTCCAAATGGGAAGGCACAACTAGGTGGTGAATAACCCTGCAAACCCGGTCAAGAAAGTGCAGAGCTGATAGCATATCTACTATTTGCCTTTCCAGTGCAGGAATAGTTTAATTCCTAATAGAGAAATAGGAACCAGAGAACAATCCATGGGGGCAAGGGCAGGCCAGAAAAGCTAAATGGACATTCAGTCGAGTTTTGGCATGGTTTTTATCTGCTCTGGCCGGATGTAGTTAAGCTCTGATTAAGGAGCTGAGAAGTTAAAAAGATGCATCATAAGCAAAGCCAAATTAGGTATTAAATATTTCTAGCCATTTCCAAGCTTTCTGGTATAATAAATAGCCAAAAAGCTGTCGGTTAATTTTCTGGGTCAGAATTTCCAAGACTTCCATTTCTTCGTTCATTTTCCTTTCTGAATCAAGGTTAGTTTTCATTTTATTTGCTGGAAGTACATAAAAGATATTCAAATAGGTTGTGTTCGGATTACCATTTAAAACAGCCAACAAGCGCTTTGCTTTTAAAATGCACCGGATAAGAGCTTCGTAGAGCAACAGTGGCACCAAGTGACTATTTGGGCTAATCGCAGAACGGTAGGAGGGACGCTGTTTACCTTCATAGTCCAGTACCCTTTTCTCGTAATTTGCTTTCAGAGTGATTCTCTACTTTAGTGCTCTTTGGGTTGGGGGGGATGGCAAGAAAGAGGGTTTATACCTTGCATGTTTAGTTTTACATATTTGAATTCACTAGGCGTTTCCATGATGCCCCACCCCAGGATCCTATCAGTACCATTCACTGTAACTCTTCCTCACTTTTCAGGTGAGCGGCCTGTTCCGCATAGTCCTGCTGTTTATTGTCTCCCTCTGCATAGTGCTTCCACTGAGCCTCCAGAGGAACATGATGGCTTCCATACAGTCCTTCAGCGCCATGGCTCTGATCTTTTACACAGTGTTTATGTTTGTGGTCAGTATTAATGATGACTGGAAGGCTTTTGTTTTCTTCAGTGGTTGGTGGTTAATTCAACTAAGGGAAACCACAATGCAAATTAAATTTCAGTGTCCAAGCTTTTTGGTGTGGGTGGGCTCTCAGAGGACATGTTAAATAGATGCCAGGAGGGCCTGTTGGCAACCACTCATAGGTCCGGGCTTTGGTCTGAAAGGCTTTATTTAATATGATTGGCACTGCCTAGCAGAAGACGACGACTGCTGGTTGAAAAGAAGCTGCGTGCTGTCCTGTGTGGCCACAGACCCAGGAATGTGTCTCCCATGTGCTACCTAATACCACACATTCTTGTTCCTCCAGGCAGATCATGCCACATCCCCATGTTCCAGCAATTCAGCACCTTTTATAGACTGTATACTTAATGCTGTGGGTTCTTAGACCACACAGATCGCCAGAAGGATCCCTTGATTGTATCCTTCCTTTTTTCCCCTCAATCTATTGCTTCCATTAGGAAAAGGTTTGCCAGGGCTCCAGCCAGTTAACAAAACTCCTAGAGACAGCCCCTAAGTGTGAATCTCTGAACCACCTTTGCGCTGATGGCATTCCCACATCTTTCTCATTGTATCCCATATATTCTACCCCTTGCCTCTGTATATGTTGCCATTAAGGCAATGGAAGTGTATTTCATCAATTTGCAGTTCAGGAAGCATGCCGTTCAGGAAGCTGTGCTGGTCCTTAATTAAGTCTCAGGATACAGAGCATAAGTGGCTAGTTGGTGCCATGTACCAAAGCTGATGAATGTTATGGAAAAACGCATATTCAGGAAGTGCTGCGGTTTACATAATGCATCCAAAGCTGTTGCATCAGTACATACATACTTTACAGAGAATCATTAGTAAAAAGTCAAAACATGGAACTTACACGGTAAAAGAGAAAAGGCAGCAAAGATTTTAAGTCAGGCCTCCCGAGAAAATCTAGGTGTTGGAGGAAGAGAGAGGCAATGCAACTAATCAAGTAGTTCCATGCATAACAGGGGCAGCAAGGAAGAATGGGCACAGTCACGACTGAGAGCAAGGTGTATTTGGGTGGCATTGCTGGAGGAGCAACAGATCACAACAGGGTAGAATTGACCCAGAAAAGGAGAATTTTCAGCATAAAGGTGGTTAGTAGCTGTTCCACTCTTACATACTCCCACTACCACTTATATATATGTGTAGTTTTTGTAATATGTGCAGAACACACATTTGCTGACTCTTCTGCTCAGGGGGAGCAAAGGCTAGAAGATAAGATGTAGTAAAACACTCCCTGTACTGTTCTGGGCCTGGTCATCATTCTAGCAGAGCTCTGCCCCCTTGATGCTTTCAGAACACTAGTGAAGCTAATGTAACCTGGCTTGCCAGACATTGGTTTGATTTGGCGTCCCTTGTTGTCTCAATCATAACCTCTCTTTTCTTTTCCTTGGCTGCAGATCGTGCTCTCTGCTTTCAAGCATGGTCTCTTTGGCGGGCAGTGGCTGCAGCGGGTCAGTTATGCACGCTGGGAGGGCATTTTTCGCTGCATTCCTATCTTTGGCATGTCTTTCGCCTGTCAGTCGTAAGTACCAACAACTCAAACTGCTCAGAGATTGTGGGATGGAATTAGTTGTTTGTTTTCAGGGCAAAGGGTCAAGATGGGCTATATGGGATGGATACCATCTGGTCCCCTCGCCTTGATTTTAATCAAAATATTTTACAGCCCAGTGAGGTACAGCATCTGACTGGGTTGTGACCCTTTTGTTTCCTAGCTTGGGAAGGGAGTTATATTTCAGTCTGGAGTTATGGTACTTAAAAAACTTATTTTTTTGTAGGAGGCAAATACATCCCCACGCTGTAATTTTCCATTGGGTTTAATATTTGTCTCTAAAGATGGGGATTGACTCCAGTTCTTGAGAGGTTACAAGAACTTAAGCAGGCATAATTATACCATAGTAGAATATGAGAACTTGACTACAATTGATGAATCTTGAGCATCTTCATTAAGCATCCCAGCTGTTTTAAGCTGACAATATTTAAGTCAAAGAATATGGTGTTTCAGCCAAGCTGACATGGTTGATTATAGGGTTCTAGCTGCTCTCTTGGGCTTTGGGCAGGGCTGCTGTGCACACACTGTTTGAGCATAACCCAAAACAAAGCTTACGCCAGAGCCTGGATTCAGGCTACTGGCTTTTCCTTCCTCCATCCCTCCCTCCCTCCCTCCCTTTTTTTGAAGAAAACACATTATGAACCTCTTGCTTTCAGAGAAGAGAGTTGAAACTTGACGAATTGGCATCTGAAAACCCAAAGACTCTGTAGTCCAAATGGGATTTCTCTTCCTCAGCCAACTCCTTGTCCTTCCTTTCCCAGGGCCCCTGTTCCCTTTCTTCCTGTGTCTATCCTCTTTCAGCCTTTTCTCTCTCTATCCACCATCCTTTCTCCCCTCTCATATACTTCACCCCAACCCTCCCCTCCAAATCTGTCAATAAAAATAAATTATGGAAAATAAATGCTGTACACTGGCACAATTTGTCTCGAGTGGAAAAATTCTGGATTTTTTCATATGACCCATGTTTCTCCTTAGTTGTGGGATTTGTTGTTAGCTTTTATCCACAGATGAGTCTCATTTCCATTCTGGTAACATTGCCTTTGCCATCCTCTGATTTGTGACATGTGTGATGACTGAGGTGTGCATGCAGTTTGGGGCCCTGGGATAGACAGTGAGCCCTTGTCTGGCATGCCTGGGCTCACCACTTTGTCCCCCACTTATTACATCCCTCAACTCCGGCATGCCTCGCTCAGTTTTAAGTGTCTCTGCTATAATTGGTGACCGAAGGGTTAATTCATTCTTTTATAGCTTATACCTCGTTACCACAGCAGGCATTTCTAAAATCCAAAATTGTCCTTTTTCTTGTGGTGGCCATTCAGTAACCAACCTTCATTTGTTGGGAGTAGGAAACACAGGAAAATTATATGTTCTGGACTAGTATATTCACAGATCTGTCTAAATATAGGTTGCTACACCGCCAGCGCGGCAAGCCAAACCTAAAGCTCAAACCTATAATTTTTTTTCCAAGGGCAAGAATAGCACACACTCCTTGGCCCCTGTGATGTCACATCTTGATCAGTCCCAGAGTAGACAGGCTTTCAGTCCCTGACCTCTCAACTGACTTTAAAAAAAAACTCTTTGTGCCGTTTTTAAGTCCCCAATCCATTCCCTTTGGGGCCAAAAAGTAACATGCCTTGCAATGCCAGTTGCTACAGCTTGGGAAGGCACAAGCCTACTCTTGTAGAGTTGGCTTATTTTCTGGCACTGATGCTTATCATCTTTGCCAAATCCAAAGAAGAAGCGCCTTCCCCCCCCCCCCAAGGGTGGCATATGGTCTAACAGACTGTGCATGGGGATGGGAGCCAGGCAGCCTAGAAATGTTGTATTAGCTCTGCTACAGCCTTCCTGTGTGACCTTAGGCTAGTCTCCTGTCACAACAGCTCATTTGTGATGTGAATGATGGTGATGTAGCCTTTGATGCAGGGATTTCAGAAAGAAGCACAGTTGATCCTTGTGCGAACCTACAGACCTGAGTGGCTGGCACTAATATTGCTTGGTGTAACACTACTCTCACTACCAGTGTAGTGAACTACAGTAATGCTAGGTTTGGGTGAATGAGTCTGTCTCCAGTCTAAGTCACTTTCGTATGTATTCACTATTAACTTGTCTCCATTTCACTTCCATGTTAATCAGTGATTTTAAAAAGAAAGAAATTGCACTAACATTTGCATTTAATTACATGTTTTAAAGGCATTTTCTTTCAAAGCAAGCATCTTTAAATGCCATTTCATACCTTTGTTTTAGAGCAAAAAGCTATGCTGAAGATTCAGGGAATGTGGCTGATCCATCCATTAGTTTGGGAGATGCGGACCAGGACAGTTCTAATTGCCATTTGCAAAGATCATATTCTTCAAGCATCCCTCTGTGGCACAATGGCTGCTGTGTATATTGAAGACTCTGTTTCTAAAGGTTCAGAGTACCCACCTGGATGTTAAAATAGCAAGAAGTCTTGCAGTACCTTAGAGATGAACAAGTTTAATAATGAGAGATGAAATATTTGTATTTGCCCTTTGGACCCATCCCCCAGAACTGGCCGGTCCATTTACCACTTGCAGCACATGCGGCCGTCATAATTCACACTACGTCAATTGCAAAAGTAGCCCGGCCGGTGCTCCCCCATCTCCCTGTGCTGCTGACCACTCAGTAGTTGAGCGGGGAGACTCGTCATCCTGCCTCCTTGCTGGAGTGGACAGCAGTGCAGGATGGTGGGGGAGCACCAGCCAGCCTACTTCTGTGATTGGTGCGGTGTGAACAACGGCGGCCATGTGCGCCACACTGCAAGCAGTAAGTGGACTGGCTGGTTGGGGGCGGGGTCCAAAGGGCCTGGGAGACTAATGCGAATATCCCATCTCTATTAATAATGTATGTAACAATGTCTGCATGTAACTTTTACTGAAGTTACAGCCTGCACATCTGATGGAGTGGGCTGCAGTCCATGAAAGCTTGTTCCAAATAAAACTGGGTAGCCTTCGTGATGCCACAAGACTTCTTGTTGTTTCTAATAAAGTGGCCTGCCGCAGCTGTCTCCCTGGAAACATCTGGAAGTTGATCATTCTAAGCTTTCTTTGGCTTACCCTACATACAGGACTCAGCCCCATTTACAGCTTGCAAGCTGCTGGTGGTGGTCATCCTACATCAGATGAAATAACACTCTGATCCTTAAGTATGATAAAATGTTGCAGCCACTTAGTCCCCCAAGAATCTCTTTATCTTGCAGGATTGGGCTCATTTTCTGAGCCACATTGCCCACCATCTTATAACAGATCTGAAAATAACGTTGCAAATGCACCTTTTCAGATTTCTTTTTATTTGTTCATATGTGTTTGTTTGTTTTTTGCACACACGGGATGTTTTTCTAATGGTAGAGATGAAAATCTGTTAAAAGAAATAGGTCTCTCTTCATCAAGTAGCAGCAGCTGCGTATCCATATCAAGCTCAGAAGCTGCTTGTTTGTGCTCTTTCTCTCCTTGGGCTCATCTTGGGAATTGAGAGATAAATGTAAAGGGCATTTGGTCTAAATATCTTTCTCTGGTCTACCCTGAGGAGTAGCATTTATGTGATTGCAAGTGATGTGAGGAATCCTGAGCCTGTAGCATACAAAGTGTTTGTCAGACAAAGGCTTTTGAGCCCTGAATGCCTAGATCTCCGCTTGGCTTACGTGAGGGTGTACATTTTAGCTTGAGAATAAAATCTGTGCAGGCTACGTTGCACTGCTTGGGGGGCGGGGGGGTGCCTGTGTGCACATGTGTTGGAGTCATGACCAGCAGGAAGGTTTTGGCTTGCATGTCTCATAGGTTTGGAGAACTTATTTTTACAGTGATGTCTGAAAAGTCAAAATGTCTTGGAGCTGGTTTATATTAAGCGGGGAGAAAAATGGCTTCTGATCCTTCTGACTCCTGTCCTAAGAACACAAGATTTGCGTTGCTTGAGATTGGGCCAAAAGGCCTTGGAGTCTAATATCCTTCCTCCCAACAGTAACTAGCCAGATGCCCCTGGGAAGTTCAGAAGTAGGGCAGGGTGGCAAGAACATGTTTGCTGTTTGGTCTCCAGTATTGGGTCATCATTAGAGGTACGATCGCTGCCTCTGAATAGGGATGCTTTAATTTTGCCAGTTGCCACCCAGCCCATACTTGGTGGAATATTTTCCTACTGCTTATAATGTCTTATTTGAGGCAAACTTCTTGAGAACCAGAGACATATAGGGTCTCCTGGAGTATTTTTCAAAGAATAGCAGCTATGAAGAGGTGATGGGAAGAATCCGGAAGGGACTAGGGCACTAGGGGAAATGGAAGCTGACCCTTTGTCTTAGTGGCATTCTTCTCTTTATCCCATTGAACTGAACTTGTTACATTAATTCCAATTTCTTAAAAGAAATAATGTCTGAGGTGTAATTCGCTACTTTTGGAAGGTAGGAGATTAGCCATTTCTCAGTACTTTAAGAGAGATTGTTAGTACAGTATGAGTTGATCTGTTATTTCTTAGTTTTTAAAATTACAGTTATTTTATAAACAATTTACTAATTAAACTGAAAAACGTAATGATATTAGCAGTTGTTACATTATTTTGTGAAAAGGTCACTGTAATGCCTTTATGGCCCAAAAAGGTAATGTGTTAAACAAGCAATGCCATTGCTTGTAACTCATTACTTTCAAGTTCTGCCACTGAGCAAATGATAATAGGGCTGGGGAGGAGGATTTCAATCAGGTATATGCTACAGAAGAAATGGGTTGAAATTCCCCATTGCTCTGATCCTCATCTGAATCAGGTGGTTATAGCAACTAGTAGCATTGTTTTAAAGATGTGATGGATGGATTCCATCTATGCATCACTTAGACTTCCTTAGCCTGGTGGGAATGGAGAGGCAAAAGGTTTCTTACATGGAGATGCAAAAGGTCATCTTACATCATGAGAACCTCCCTAAGGCTTGATTCACACCCTCAGTTATCAACCTTATCTGTGTTTTTTCCCAGGTGTGTTTTTCCTTACTGTACATATAAAAGCATGCATATAGGGTGGCTGTGTTTATGATCATTTGCATCATATAAGGCAAGAATCAGATTGTAAATCAAATTGATATTTTCATTCATCTAGGAAGTATACTGCTGTGATCTTCATTAATACCCAAGTAGGGCTGTGTTCTGTGCCCCTTATTTACCAGCACAATACAGAGCTTCAAAAAAATCATTTGGCTTTCCTCAGTAGTTTGTTTTCCTCTTTCCTTTCATGTTTTTGCTTAATGGGTCTAGAAGATGCCAGCTTCCCTTCCTATTGACCCCCCCCCCAATCCCTTAATACTGTATCTCTCTGTTCTGGAGTGTGTGGTCAACAAGTTAGGGCCATCCAACCTCAAGCTGTTATAATGAGCTGTAAATCTGATGTTGGGAAACACGTTTCCACGTGCATAAGCACCCAAGCCCCACGTAACTGGCCTTTCCGGTTTTTCCCGTGAGCTCAGGCTCAAGATTTGGTTCTAAAATACGACAGAAAGAGTGTTTAGTCTTGGTTGCTTAACTTTTTTTCTGGGACAATACGATTCGTCAGCCCTCTTCCTGCTTGTTATTCTGTAAACACTGTATTGCTTTAATTATCAACGCGGGACGCTCCGAGAACAATAATCTCCAGCACACTGTTTGGAACTCTGCCATTGGTGTTTGAGGCAAACAAGTGGTCATTCATATTGCAACATGCTTTCCCCAAGAATTTGAAATATTTACATTGCACACGTGGCAGTGACAGGGAGGAGGAAGGCAAAGGGCCCCTTTGTGCAGCACTTAAACATGCAAGTGATGTGGAATCTCTTGGCATTACCAGCATAAATTGCCGTGGAGTGTCAAGCACCTGTGAGAAAGGTGTCGGTAATTATACTCTGCTGGCAAGAGGGCACTAATTTTTTTCCTTCCTCAGAAAACATTCTGATGTGTTTTAACTTTTACCTGCCTTTCTACAGACAGGTCCTGCCAACCTATGATAGCCTGGATGAGCCGTCCGTCACAAGCATGAGTTCCATCTTTGCCTCATCCCTTAAAGTGGTCACCTCGTTTTATGTTATGGTGAGAACTCTTTTTTAAAAATAGGGTTTTTCCCCCCCATGCTCCTCCTCCTTCTCAGAATAATAATTGAAAATGCTCCTCTGGGTATGTTTTGAAGCAGTGGAGAAACAACTGTAAGAAGCACTGACATATTCTGCCACATGCTGTGGACACTATCTGGGGATGTTTCCAGAGGCCAGAGATGTACGAATAGTAAATTTCACTCAGCTGGATTAGAGCAAAGCAAGAGCGCACATGCATGCACGCACGCACACATACACACACACCCTTGTAGTCTAACTTCACAGTTAACTAGATAGAGTTGCAGTCTGACCCACAAGGCCAGGAATTTCTGTATGAAAAGTAAAAATAGCAGCATTGATTACAGTAGGATAATTTTTTTGCATTTATTTAAATCAGAGATGAGTGGTGGACACTTTAGCTATAATAATGTGTCCTTTGTGCTGGTACACACCTCTGAAGGGTCTTGGAAGAGGCAATGGTAAAGGGCTCCTCCCAGTTTTTGTTCTGAAACAAAGCTTCTGGAGTGGGATGGGAAATCATGACCTTGCTTTTGGCTGGGGTTGATAGGAATTGTAGTCTCTTGACACCCGAATAGCTCCCAAGTTGCCCACTGCTGATCTAAACAGTGCTTGGAAGATACTACTCCTCAGGGTTGTAGTATCTCTTTCTCCATGTATCATTTGGCTGTCAGTTCAGAGCCTCGTGGCGCAGTGGTTAAACTGCTGTACTGCAGACAAAACCGTACTCATGACCCAGGGTTCAATCCCAGGTAGCCGGCCCAAGGTTGACTCAGCCTTCTATCCTTCCGAGGTCAGTAAATTGAGTACCCAGCTCGCTGGGGGGGGGGGGCAATGTGTAGCCTGCATAATTAACTTGTAAACTGCCCGGAGAGTGCTTGAAGCGCTATGGGGCGGTATATAAGCAGCACACTTTGCTTTTTCACATCCTTGGCTCTATCTTGGATGGAAGAATGGTCAGGAAGTCTACTTAGGAGACTTTGGTGGAGTGGACTGAAATTCTCTTTATTAAGGTTGTTGGCAACCAAAAAAAATACGACTTGTGCCACATCCCATAAAATACTGTTATGTAAAATCCAGTTACACTTAGAAGACATCATGACCAGGCAAGGTGAGCTGAAAGTGAGTTGCAACAACTCCCTTGTTAACAGAATAGGATTGGGGATTTTACTAGTTTGTCATCCCTGGCGAAATATAGAGCAGTCCCAGGTTATGGAAGGCAATTTAGCAGTCTCAGCCACCCCCCTCTACCCATGCTGATAAAAATGTGGACATGGCTTTTAAGATGTTGAAGAGGAATTTGAAGTTATGGCAGTATTTTTACTTTGGAGAAAACACTCCTACACGTTGTCAAAGTGAAGTACTGGGAATGACTGAATGCCTTCCCACTTACTTATATCACAGTGGAGCTTTGTTTTAGTGTGTCATAAATCTATTATACATCTGCTCTTTAAGTATTGCATGCAGTTCTCGTCAACCAGCCTCAAACAAAACAACCCTCTCCCCAAAAAAACAAAACAAAAACAAAAGTGGAATTAAAAAATATATGGGAAGACCCAGCGAAAGTTATTTGAGATTCCAGATGGTTTTTGTAGGAATCAGAATATAAAGCATTAGAACTAATCAATTTATAAGGTGCAGAGCCAGGTGAGGGATCTAATTCATTAAAGTTCATAGATAGGGGGGGGGAAAGGGACCATTTCCCTGTTGACTTGAGGGTGGGCCCAAGGGACGCCCAAGTGTCTACTCTTTCTGTTGGACAAAGGGATGCAGTCAGGCACTGACTGATAATAATTCCCATTTCCTACTTGAACAGGTGGGGTTTTTTGGCTATGTGAGCTACACAGAAGCCATTGAGGGGAACGTGCTGATGAACTTTCCCTCCAATCTGGTAACAGAGATGATACGCTTTGGGTTCATGATGTCTGTGGCAGTTGGGTTTCCTATGATGATTCTGCCATGCCGACAAGCCTTGAATACTCTTCTCTTTGAGCAGCAGGTAAAGACCGCCCTTATAATTTGGTTCATCTACTTGCTCCATTTCTTTTGTGGTCTACCTTAGTCTGAGGTTGTGTTCATAGTGCACTTTATTTTTCTCTGCTGTTTTCCTGTCCCCCACTTTCTGTCTCATGCAAAGGGGATAAATAGAATCTTTATTCTATTAGGATTAGAAGTTGTAGTCACACATGAAAAGAAATTATTAGCTAACAAGCCAGACTGTACCATGCAAGTGTGGAATCAATACTGCCTTAGAATAGGGGAGGAAAACTCTTGGTCCATGGACCTGCTTAGTCCAATGATGACCAGAGGTTTGATTGCAGAGGGTCCACAGGATGCCCTCCTCCTGAGATCCAGGTACTCTTTCTTCTGCTTGCCCACACCCTCATCCGCCAGGAGGATTCTGAGTCCCAAGGGGCAGTCCAGCCACCAAAGGATTTTCCCATTCCTGTCCTAGGGAGAAGCTGTTGGTAATCATCTTCTTTCCTCTGCTTTGCCACTTTATGATGCCACATTCCTAAAACCACACAACCTGTGCTAAATGTGTGACTCTTTCTTGAGGCAAAGTTGTATTCTTAAAATGATTTGGGTTCTTTTGTGTGTGCCCTCTGTATGTTTTGTGTAAGTGTTTGAAAAAGTTGCACAGTTAGCCAAGCAGATTGTTCAAGGGTGCTGCAGACTTAGTGGATCTCATCTTCAAGAATTCTCTCTGCCACTGATGTTCAGTGTCTGCACCTAAATGCCATCATGTCTGTTGGGGAGTTCATTTGAAGAACTTTCAAAAGCCATTTTAGGATAGTTATGAGCCATGATAGGCAAATAAAAACAGGGTCAAAAGATCAGAGTAACTGTAATCTGAATATTCTGGTGGCAAGTTGTGGTGATTTTTTCCCCTTTGTGATTTCAAAGTCTGGGGTTAGTACGAGACACAATTTTAGAAAGCTATAGATGCAGAACTAATGATTCTGTGAGTAAATTGCTAAATCATAATATATCCTTTATCAGGCGTTTTGAGAGGGGACTGAAGCTGAAATGGGTTCGCATAAGAGAAGAGGAGGGGCTGCTAAGAGAATTAGTAAGTTTTTATTAGCTTTTTTCCTTTTGAAATAGCAAAAAGATGGGACATTTGCTGCAGGTGGTTACATGCCACCTCTCCGATTTAAAGCCTTGACCCTGGCGGTGGTGTTTGGAACCATGGTTGGAGGTATCATGATCCCAAATGGTGAGTAACAATTTTTGTTTAGCTAATTTTTTTTACTGTTCATCCTGTTATATTATTCAGTCCCATGGGATTACCTATATTTAGGCCAAAATGTATGCAAAGGAGGAAAGTGCACTCCATTTAAAAATACATAGTACTGTATGTATAGAATTCCATTATCTATCTGTCTTGTTTCCCTTTCTCCCATTAGGGGGACCCAAGATGACTGAAGTTTGAAAGAGACTTGAAATTTAAGTCCTCTGGAATTGACTTGTGTTTTGCAGGGTGGGAAAATGTTGAACCTCTGAGCAGACATGTATGGACTGAGAAGTATTCAAGTGTCAGTTTGTTAGGAATTGTGTCTGGCCCTGTTCACATTGCCTTTGTTGACTTTACCTCTGCCTGCTGTTGGACTGTGGTCCCAGAGATCCTTCCTAAATTGCAATTCATCCTTCGGGCCAAAAAAGATCCTCTGCAGGGAATATGTAAAATTAGGTGTATGCTGCTTTTTATGGATTAAAATTCAGATCTGTGTATCCATAATAATTCTGCTTGGAATTACCATATTTGTGAACCTTTGTATACATGCATCAGTTGTTTTCTAAGATTGAGCCTTATATTTCTGTTTCCACACATTTCTGTTGCCATTTTGCTATCACGGATTTTCATGGGCTGGGACATTTTGCTTTAGCTTTGCAATATTTCAAAACAGGACTAGACCTAATTCAGCATTCTCCTTCCAAAGCAGCCTGCGGCCATTTTGATATACACAGTGCTGGAAATGCTATTAGGTGTTCGTTTGGTATATATTGAAAATGAGATCTGTTTATCTCCACAGTTCCTTTGTAAACAACTTCTTAGCTGTTGCCATCGTATAGATTTGCAGGTAGAAGAACACACAGAGAGACCTTGGTGTTCATATAAGGGGCCTATTAGGGTTAAAAAAATAGATTCAAAGTCACTGCTGTAATCATCACACTGAACACCCTTTCTAGAGGCCTGAAACAACAGGGTTTTAAGGGAGGCAAAGAAGGAATGGGGATGAGGAGTTGCCTTGCTAAAATTGTTCTGAAATGATATACAGGATATGGAATTGCAAAGGGTTGTCTTCTCAACTCGTGGTTCTACTTGCAGTCAGTGATTGCAAGTTTACTTGATTCAGACCTCCAGCAGAAAGGATGATGTTCTGTGCTAAGAAGCCCAGAGGAGCCAGCACCCTGAATCTATAATGGGAAGCACTTACCACAAATTGGTCTCACTTTAAGCAAACTTTGCCATGGCAGCCATCAGTATTCTTAAGAATGTGTTTCTTGCATCCTTTTAACGCATACTTAAGAGATAAAAGAGGTATCCTAATCCACTTTTGTGTAGGTGGATATAACACTAAAGGTATTAATTTATCACATGATGTGATGCAATGTATACCAATATGGTCTTGTGCTGGTATTATCATAGCTGCTGAAGCAGATTAAAATCTCAGCTTCATCTGTGGGCAGTAAAGAAAGGATAGAAAACACATCCTTCACAATCCTAACTATGAATAATGAAGGGGCCTCTAATTAAGGAAACAGTTAATACATGTGCAGTCTCTGTCTGTTGCTCACAATTTGTTGCTCTTCCTTTCTCTGCCAGTGGAGACCATCCTGGGTCTAACAGGTGCGACGATGGGAAGCCTCATCTGTTTTATCTGTCCAGCTCTTATTTACAAGAAAATCCACAAGAATGCCCTTTGCTCACAGGTCAGTGCTAATACTAATTAACTTTCACCCCACCTCCAGCTTGCAATAGACTTTAGGGACTTCGTTAATGTCTCTGTAGCCAAGATAGCCAATCAACCTTTGTTTCACACGGGTGGGAGGAATTGTGGTCAGCTAGAAATTGTGTCTTAACTAGAACATATAGCTAACAGCATATGTGTGGGAGAGAGTCCATGCACGTATGGCACATTTCAGCCTGAATAACCACGAGGCACTCCTCCTTTTATGTCTAGCAACATCCTGAGAAGTACAGTAATAGCTGTCTGCAGATTCTACAGCAGTATCCTCCATGCTTTAGCATTCCCAGTGTGGAAGACGTAGGCAGCATTTAAAAACCTTAACAGCCTGCCTGTGTCAACCTGAGAGCCCTAGCTAAAAACAAACCTCCATAGCATCGTTGGCTGTGCTGCTGAACCTTGCTTTTCAGTCTCTAAGGAAAATACACACACAGTATTGTTATAGGAATAGATTTTCTCTTTATGTAAAGTTTTTTTAAAAAAAATTAAAAGAAATCACACACCCATCCCAAAGGGCTTGATTTACTCGGACATAGTTACTTTCATACTAAATTCAACTCTTCATCTCTTAGTTTCTAATTATTATTAAATACACCCTCTTCTCCACCTGGAGAATAATGTAGGATTCACCTATGGAGCTCTTTTTTAAAAAAGGAAACCTACAATGCAATGCTTTTTGACATCAGTTTCAAGGTTTTGCAGTTGTTTGCCCATGTTCTAGAAGATAGGAAATAGAATTGGGCCCTGCAAGTGATTGACCCAATGGAAGATGCTTTATAGAGCTTGGAAGGGATCCCAAGGCCATTGTGCTGAACTTTAGTCTTCCCGTGGGTTCCCTCGTGTCTGTGCTCAGAAGGGCATTGGAATGACCTTGGTGTATAATAAGAGCAGGATTTGCAAATTACATACATGTCTTGTTCCCCTGCAACATGAGCGGGACCAAAACAAGAGTGTTCACCTCCCTCCAACTCTCAGGAAGAAATGTTAAGTTCTCACCCACTTGTGGCATCTTCAAAGCAGAGAAAATGTAAAGAGTGCTTTTCAGATTTTGACTTGCGTTAAGAAACAGAAAGGACGGGAAATTCACATTGCCCTCTGTGTGTGTGCATATGTGCGTGTGTGTGTGTGTGTGTGTGTGTGTGTGTGTGTTTGTTTGTTTGTTTGTTTGTTTGTGTCCCCTCAACAATTAATCTATGCTGTTCAAATTTGTTACTCCTGGGAAAGAGCCTGAATTTTAGCCAGAAAAGGTTTGAGGTACTCAGGTTGTAATATCCTTTCTACCTCCCTCCCACCACCCCTATTGCTCTCCAGTGGCAATGGCTGCAATTGTGGTTAGATTCATTGCCCAGTGGCAAGTATCAGCAGCTGCTTCCAGTGACATAAACAGGAAATTGCTGCTTGCTTGACCGTGGCAGGTGAGTCACAAGGCCAGGAGGGCAAGGAGATCTGTCCCGAAGAAGTTGACGGTGCTAACTATGAGAAGGGATAAGTCATTTGGGGTGAGATATTTGAAGGCGTGTCTCCTCTCATACCATCCTGCCTGTGTAGTAAGATACTCAGAAGCAAGCCTTCTCTGAGTACAACCCATTAGGAGTCATTACACTTCTGCAAAGCAGAGGGCCTTTTCTGTTGTGGCACACAGCTTTTGTCCCCTCCCCTGAAGTATGGCTAGTGCGGACACACGTTTGGTACCATGTTAAGATATTCTTTTTGCAAAGGGGTTTTAAATTGCTCGTATTGTGTGTCTGCGGTTTTATGATTTTATGGTGTCTCATGTTTATGTTTTATGACAGATGGTATTTTGTATGTTGTGGTTTCGTGCTGTACATTGCCCTGGAGTCCATTAGGAGCAGAGATTGTCTAGTAACATTTAAAATTTTCAGTCAGGACAATGCTTAGGCCAAGGGGTTATTCCTGCAATGCACCATTTCAAAAAGGACACTAGTCCTTTCCATAAATGAAACTGAAACCAACAAACAGGTTAGCTGTATGGAAATAAATAAAACCAATATATAGCTGTGGGAAGATATTAGGATATATTGAAGAGAACTGGAAGGTGTTTGAGGAATGAGGACAGTACAGATGTTATAATTACAGTGGTGGTGCCTCGACTTACAAACGTCCCAGCATATGACCATTTCAAGTTACAACCAGCTCCAGCTGCAAAATTTTGCTTTGACTTACAGCCAGAGCTTCCAGTTAGGGATAGAAAAAGGCAGGGCAAAAAGGCGTGGAACTCAAGTTGCTAACCGTTGGTAGGCGAAGAGGCTGCTTCTTTGTAGCTCTTTCGCCCCAGCGGTTAGAGTGATTGCGATCAGAGGAGGCTTCGGACCGCCTGGTAAGGGAAGGTGCTGCTTTCTGCTTTTTAAAAACAGTTCTGGGTGGGTTTTACAGTGTGGTTTTGGGCTGGGTGATGGGATTATGTTTCTATGCTGTGATGGGTCCTGCGGGGTTTGCTTTTTCCGTCTTCCCCCCCCCCATTTCCGATGGGTCTTGTGAGGTTTGCTTTGCTTTTTTGCATTTCCAATGGGTCTTGCACAGTTTGTTTGCTTTTCTTCCCCCCCCCCCTTCGGCCGGAATGGATTAATTGTGTTTCTGATGGGTCTTGCAGTGTTTTGTGTTTTTTTTTGCGATTTTTTTTCCTTCGGGCGGAACAGATTAATTGCATTTCAAAGCCATTCCTATGGGAAATGGTGCTTCGACTTACAACCATTTCAGGTTACAATCAAAGTTCTGGAACCAATTAAGTTTGTAAGTCGAGACACCATTGTAGTAGCTATTGCAGAACTTGTACAAGAAGGCATTGTGGCATCTGACATACTCACATTGTTCTTAGAAGCCCCTCAACCGGCATGGAGCTTGGCTCAAGGGATATGCACACAAAATATACAGTACCACCTTTTAGAAACAGCCCCGTGTACCTCAAGTGGTGAATGATGTTGCCCTGTTACTGCTTGTTTGTGAGAGACAGTGCCTGGGCCAACTTCCTGTTTTTTTACATGCTTCTTTTTCTCCGCCCACTATCCTGTTGTTCTATTTAATGTGTGTTTGGTCGTGCTCTTTTTCATAAAAACAGATGCTAGCTATTTGCTAGCTCGAGCACCCTCTGAGTTTTGCCGAGAGGGGCAATGAAACAGCTGCAAGTCATCATACCTATTTTAGTCTGAAGTCCTTCTGGTGCCTCGTTCTCCCCCTCCCTGTCCCCTCCTCACCCTTCACCTTTTCTAAACTATTGTAGAGTGTGTGGTGGTGAGCAAATCTGTATCGGTGGAGTGACATCTTGATTCTACGTGGACAGTTGTGTCCCTGCATATTTATCTGTCTTACATACTGCCTTTCTGGGACTCAAAACAGGACTCAAGATAGCCCATGAGAGTAAAAACAAGCAAACAAAAGCATGTTGCAATGTTAAGATGAATTCAGTTGTGTTACATGTAATTTTAATTTTTTTCACTAAAAAGGTATAGCATTCACCAATTTTAAAACCCCTTCTTTAGCAGCTAGTTGGTTGCCAAAATTCCTTTAGCCTGCAGGTTTTAATATATAATTTGCCTTCTACTTAGTTAACCCAGTCAACTATTCATGGTGTTTTATTGTTATATTTTATTGACAATGTTGTAAAGCACCTTGGACCATTTTTTTGTTGGTCGCTATGCACTTAAAAAAATTTATTTCCTAAATCCATCTTAACAGGCTTGTTAATTTGCATAAATTAATCATTCCTTAGTCAAGAGGTTTTTGTCTTTTAACTCACATCTGCTGCTGCAAAGATTGGACCAGTTGCCCAGTCACAGGACTATCCCAGTAACGGAATGCCCTATTGAGTTGTGTGCCAGAGGGATGGTATAAGGTGCCACAGTTCAAGGTGGATCCTAGAGGAGGTGAGTCAAAACTGTACTCCTCTCCACTCTTCCCATCAAAACCGTTCCCATGAGGGAGGGGAAAATGCCTCCCCAGATGTTTTTGTTGGCTGGCAAAAGGGTGTCTAATTCTGCCAACTGGAGTTGTTAATTATTACAGACAGCTGGTCAGTCAACAGCTGGCCGCAAGCCAGAGACCAAGAACGGCAGCTTTG
Organism: Pogona vitticeps; assembly: GCF_051106095.1. NCBI lineage: Eukaryota > Metazoa > Chordata > Lepidosauria > Squamata > Agamidae > Pogona > Pogona vitticeps. The sequence goes on along the minus strand of NC_135784.1, from coordinate 143,002,646 downwards.
ATTAGGTGGCGCGAGTAGCTCAGTTTAAAAGCTTGGGATGCTGGAAAAATGATTGAGTAACTGAGTGAGGAAGGGACATATGAGGACTGTGAGCCAGGTTTGCAGAGGTGTAAATGACCTGGGAAATTTCCTTCCTTTCCTTTCGTTCCTACTGGTCAGCCTATATCCTTTCTTGGTGAGGGAAGGCATCAGGAGGAGAGAGGTGTATGCAAAAGTCTTGCTTTCTAATGAGAAAAGGTTAGCCTCCCTCTCTTGAAAGTTCTCTCCAGGCCACACATTCAATAGGTAAGAGCCAATTGGGCACAGAGGGCACTTTTCTTTCATCTATCGGCCGATACCCCAGTTTTTGAACAGAGTTCTTTTAAACAATCCATATGCTTTTAAAATTAAAACCCTGAAAGAAATGGAGGAAAAATATTTGGCGGATATTCGTGATCCTTCTTTGTGTTAGTTCAGCAGAGAATGTGCAGCGTATCTTGAAATTCATCCCATCAAATAGCATACACTTCTCCCTTCAGCAGTGCTAGAGTTAGGGGTACTGGACCCCAGTGTAGTTCAAAATCCATGTATAACTGTTATGCTCCCGAAAATATCACTGCAAAGCATAAACGGTTGATTCTCTCTCACACACACTCACTCACACACACGACCACGCGCCCACATTCAAATGCCCCCACCACACACCTCAGATGTGTTTACTGTATGAACTGGAACATCCTCCCCCACTGCCACATATAGCCTCCATGCCAGGAGAGGGGCTAGTCAGGCCACTGCCATCAGACCAGGGATTGCCAGAACAACAGCAGCAGGGGTCTCAGTAAGTCCAAGACCCACCTTTCTCAGGCCACTTTCTGTAGACAAATAACACAATATTTATTTATTTATTGAAAAGATCCATGTGTAACCAAAGCTTCTGCTCCAACCTGTGTAATTCAAGGGGAAAGTGTATTTTGCCTGCAGCAGATGAACGTCAAGACTTTCAGCCTTCTGAAAGGACCACATTTCTGTTCATCACAGCTTTGCACAAAAACTGGACTTATGTATCAGTGTGTAACACTCAAGAGCTGAAAAAAAATTACAGTGGGGTCTTGACTTAAGAACGGCTTGAGTTAAGAACATTTTGACTTAAGAACCGCTCTCATAGGAAAATATTGACTTGACTTACATACTTAGATTTGAGTTAAGAACTGAAAAAAACCCACGTGGGAGGCAGGGAAAGTGCAAAATGTGAACTTTCAGTTAACTGTTGGCCAGTGAAAAGGGTGCCTGTCTGCTTCCTCGCTCCTCCCAGCGTTTAGAGAGTGGATTGGGAGACAGTCTTCGGACTGCCTGGTACTGTACTGCCTGGACTGTATTTTCCCTGCCTTCCCTGAACCTTTCTTGACTTAAGAAAAAAAGAAACAAAATATCCCCCCCTTCCCATTAGTTTCTATGGACAGAAAAGAGCAGATACGGATCAAATGGTTTTCAATGCATTCCTATGGGAAATGCAGATTTGACCTGAGAACTTTTTGACTTGAGAACCGCCTTCCAATATGGATTAAGTTCTCAAGTCAAGACCCCACTGTAATACGTATGAGGCTTGATGGGTTAAGGGCACTAGGCCTATGCATGCTTGGTTTTTCTTCCTGTACCACCCTATGAATCATCCATCTAAATGCATTTGCAACTTTCACATGTAGAATTTGTCTACATCTTGAAATCCCAATTTGCAACTGCTGGCAAGCTTCAACACCTTGTAATATGAATAGACTGGATGTCAGTATATTTTGTGTTTCTCCTCCCCCCCTTTCCCCCTTGCATTTCCCTTTACCTCCAAACCCTATCCCAAGATGTTAAAAAAAACACATACATTCTCCCCAGCTTTCAGGTGGATCTGTTTGGAATATTATTCTGTTTGGAATATTTGTGGAATTGCATCTAATTATTTTTAAAGTCTAGGACTCTACACTCATTCACTTCTGGTTTTGCACTAGGTAAAGGTAAAGGTTCCCCTTGACATTTTAGTCATTCGTGTCCTACTCTAGGGGGTGGTGCTCATCCCCGTTTCCAAGCCATAGAGCCAGCGTTTGTCCGAAGACAGTTTCCGTTGTCATGTGGCCAGCGCGGCTTTACACGGAACGCTGTTTACCTTCCCACCAAGGTGGTAGCTATTTATCTACTCGCATTTACATGCTTTCGAACTGCTAGGTTGGCGAAGAGCTGGGACAAGCAACAGGAGCTCACTCCGCCGCGTGGATTCGATCTTACGACTGCTGGTCTTCTGACCATGCAGCACACAAAGGCTTCTGCGGTTTAGCCCGCAGCGCCACCATGTCCCCTTTTTGCACTGCTGACTTGTTAATTGGCACTACTTTGAGACCATAGTATCTAAGGGTCATGCTGCACTGTAACTGTACTTAGTGCTAGCTGAGGAACCCCCTTCTTCACTGCAAAAGCACCCTTGAGTTCCAAAGCTGTCTTTTCAAGGTAAACATGGGCTTGCAACTTTGAGCAGGATAAACCAACTAGCAGTGAAGGGTTAAAAAAAAAAAACACCCTTTTTCCAGCTCACTATTTTTTCCTGGTACAGAATAGTGGTCCACCATGTTGCTGAGAATCTCATCAGTAATGCAAAAGTCTGCATATTGTCAATCATTCCCACCTGGTTCCTCATGCAAGGGAGAGCAACTGCAATGATAAGAAATCATGAGATATAACATTAGTATTATGTCTGAACTTAGGACTGCTGGCTCTTCTCTGCTCCAGCAAATTAAAGAATAAAGCCAAGGTTAGTACAGTGGTGTCTTGCATGATGACATTAATTCGTTCCAGCAAAATCCCTGTCGAATGAAAACGTTGTAATGCAATATTAAAAAACCCATAGAAACGCATTAAAACCCAATTAATGTGTTCTATGGGCTTCAAACTCACCGTCCAGCGAAGATCCTTCATAGCGCAGCCATTTTCGCTGCCTGTGCAGCGAGGATTCCGTCCCAGAAAACAGCGGGCAGCCATGTTTTTCACCGGTGGCCATTTTGAAACCGCTGATCAGCTGTGCGAAAATCATCGCTTTGCGATGATTGGTTACCGAAGCAGAGAACTGATCATCGCAAAGTGAAATTCCCCCTTAGGGAACATTGTTTTGCAATCGCTTTTGTGATTGCAAAAACATCAACGTCGTGCGATTTCGTCGTCAAACGGAGCACCCGTAAAGCGAGGCACCACTGTAATTGGAAGGAAGACACTGGCTCATAAGAGGAAGGGCAAACCTGGTACGTATAGGTTCAGATCTAACATCAAGCATGCCATAGCTGCAAATATGTTGGTTTCTGCTGCCATTTTTGCCTCTGGGAAGATCCAAACAGGAGTGGCTGGGAAGTGTAGATTACTGTAGTTTACTTGCTTATGACCATTTTGTGCTAATATACAGTGTAACAAAAAATAACTTTCAGACTTCCTGCTGGTTTGAACAGGAAGTTAACTTAGTCTAGGAACCTTTTTCTGGCAGTGACCAATCAGAGCCATTAGGTCAAACCTCTTCCTTATATTCAACCAACATCAAAGATTCAAGGGGAACCTACAACAAAGTGTTGTAGTGTGGAGTGTTCCTTTAATCTTTTCAGCATAATCAGTGGGTACCCCAGTGAGAGGTGTTGAGAAATGACTTTATTCATCCTCACTATACTTTTCATATTTTCAAACCCTTCCTTAACGTCTCCTGGTTTATCCATCCTTCTCTCTAGGCTAAAAAGATTCAACCTCCTTCGTTGTCAGTCCTTTGATGATACTGACAGTTCTTTATTGTATCTTTTCCAGAGGAGTGGCATGCTGTTTGAGATAGGGTAATGGGGTATGTACAAGTGTTCTATATCTGGCTGCAATATGATTGATTTCAAGGGTTTGGCAAGTCTGAAGGAGGACACTTTTCTCTTTCTGAGATTTTCTGTGGGTCACTCCTGCTGAAGGTGAAATTGGAAGTGGGAAGAAGTCCGTGTCGAATTTCCTAAAAACACTGTTTTGGAGCAAAACAGGTGTGTGAGGCACAACTTGTTTAAAAGAGACTGTTTACTGGAATTTTCCAAGGCTGAGAATCTCCCCCTTGGTAGTGAAATTTTGTTTTCCAGCACTGGGCAGTGACTTCTGTGGTCCCTGAAGTCTGAAAAATCAGGTGGGGGAAGATATGTTAATCGTCACTGATTTATGTAAAAAGCATGATGTACATCCAGGTTCTGTTAATTTTTGTTCACGTTCAAAAACTTTCATTGGAACTCCCAAAGAGCCATCTGGACCTTTTCACTGTTTCTGTATGGTTAAGGGCACATCCACACTGGCCCTTTTGGAGCTGGCTGGTGTAGTCTCAATAGGGTCTCTTAAGGTTGGGTGGAGGTGTGATATGTCGTTTGGTGCGATCCTTGCATCCAAATGGCGCATGGCCTTCAAGAGACCCTATTTAGTCTGGCTCCTTCTGCTGCCAATTTCAAGTATTGCAAAGTGGCTTAATAAGTGGGCTACTTCAAGATATCAGCAAATTGAACACTTCCCCTGCCCCTCTGCAAAGAGGCAGGGAAATTGAAATTATTTTTTGCCTTGGTAGACCATTGCTGATGCACTGCATCACTTAGGGTAGCAGGATATCATACAATTTAATCTATCTGAAATAGCATGCCACTCTCCTGGAAAAGATACAATAAATGTTTTTTACCTTTGTATAGTACCAATTGAGAAACTGCCTGAAGCCACAGTCTCAATTAGCACTTCACACAGATGAAATTTTTTTTAAAATTCAATCTAAGTAAGTGCATCAGCAATAGTCTACCAGAGGAGCAGAGGAGGTGTTCAATTTGCCAATATCCTGAAGTGGCTCTCTTATTAAGCCACTTCATGATACCAGAAATTGACAGCAGAAGGAGTCTTGACATCCTTGACAGTGGCAAGGCTCAATTTTAGTCCATCCCATCAATCGCATTTGTTGGGAATGGATTAAACTAGCGCGCACCAACCCACACTGAAAAAGTAGAAGCCCCTGACAGGGCCTTAAAATGTGTAGATAGGGATGTTTGGAGAATGGATTGGTTCACTCTAGCAATTACGTCATCTGATTACCTTAAAAAAGAGAAAATAACCCCATCCCAGCAACACACAAAACAGTGGGACAAATGGCCTTCTGATCAAGCCCTTAGTTGACTTTTTGTGAGCTTTCCAGCACCCTCCCAAGATCTTTCTCTGAACAGCATAAATATGAAGCTGTGGTTTTGCCACAGCATGTTTCCCTCGGCGCCTGCATTGAATCTCGTTTGTATCTCTCTTAGCCATTCATCTGGTTTGAAGTGCTCTTTTGGCAATTCTTCAGAATATGTTTGGATTCCATTAGGGTGTCATACTTCCCAGTACCTGCCAGGTTCCTCTGTTTTCCCATTGTTCCTAGCTGAATCCTGAAGTGGAGAGGAAAACTGAAAATACATTGTGGTTCTTATTCAAGGGCAGGTACTTCTTCTAGAGTTACCGCTGCACCTGCTAGGGGCCTTAGATGCACACCTAGGATGCAATCGTTGCACTTTTCCCCTGGGCGGCTTGATTCCCGGCCCTACCGCACATGGGCAGTTCATTTCCAAAGAGCAACACCATGCTTCCTTGCGATGAAACAGCAGCCGTCTGTTAAAGCCCGATTTACCTTCACCATGTGAAAAAAACCTCAACAACAGTTGCCTGCTGCTCAGCATATTTAAAACCACTCTCATTCATGCGGCTGTTGCAGGAATGCTAGTTCTCTTGAATCTTTTCTCAGCAGCTGCTCTTGTATTTCCAGGGACAAATCCTGTACACAGAGGGGCTTGCATACACTTGGCTCATGAAAGTGAGTTTCCCGAGTGGATGCTGGTTTGGGATTAATGAGAGCTGGGAAGATGCTGCTCAACAAGACAGACGAGAGGTCCTGCCTTCATACCAGTTAGGATGAATGCAGCATGGAAGGCGTGCCTCTGAGTCCAGCACCAAAGCTCACAGGAGGCAGAGATTTGTGATGGTTTTAAAAAAATACCCACATGGTTGCATAGGTGAGCTAATCTGTTATTCTCAACATTTTTATTGGAGGTGAACCACCACTAAAAATTTGCTGAGAACCCTCCTACTGGACCGCTTTCCAAACAGAGAGCTTGTAGCACTATACCAATCAGAAGGCACTGCAGGGCTGTGTGACCATTTCGTCTGTAATTCTTTGGCTTTTTTCTGGTAAGAGCAAGATCGAAGAAGCAGTGAGGAACCATGGAAGAGCTACAGACTCTTTGCATCCCTTGCCAACTGTTGTGAAGGAGGCAGGAGAACCATATAGTAAAAGCCTTTTCTGGAAGCCCCTTGACCTCTCGTCCTTTGACCCTCCATTTTGGTGCTGGGCATGCAGTGCTCATAGCTGTTGATCTCTTCTCAAAACTCTGGGGAGTTCCTCGCACTCTTCCCAGCCAGGAGCTGCCTTGCTCACCATTTGGGAATGGCTCTGTCCGACATTGGGCTCACACCCCTTCTCAGCCTATCCAAGTATCTGCTTCAATTCATTGTCATTCTGTGACAGTTTCCCTGCTGCAACCCACGGGTGACACATAAGCAGGCCAAGTTCCTTTATTTTTATTTAAGTGCTCTCATGACTGTCTTGTTAATTACTTTGCCGGCATTACGGGAAGCTCAAGAAAAAGAGAGGATTCTTCCCAGGCTCCACCCCATTTCAATGAGGTCATTTCTGCTCATTGCTTACAGATGCCTTGTCATCTCCATTATATTTAATGGTCTGTCACCTGCAAATGGGAAGGGGGCGTTTTAAGATATTAACCCTTTCAGAAAACCTGTGCTTGGAACGTGTTATTTTTCTTCTGGGAATTAATAAATCAGGCTTTTCCTGAAGTCATAAGAGACACAAGGTTTTAGGATAGCTAAAAAAAAGGTCATAGTGGTGTCCAACCTTTCAAGGCAATCAATATTGTAATGTGTTGGGGAGGATGGTTACAGTGGTGATGAAATATCTTGCAAGGGTTGGTTCAGCTGTTTGCCTTTGTCATCTACAGCCTGAACAATAAAAAGGGCCTCCCAATTACCACTAGATGAACTGGGCTGTTCATTTCTTAAGAACCAGATTGCGATCCGCCAAACTGCTGTAAATCTGCAGAGGACCATGATGGCAGGCAGAAAGTCCTAAGCCAGTCTTAGAGAGGTCAAAGGAGTGGAGTCCTATGAAAAGGAGGTTGGGGTGGTGGTGCTTTGGAGCATGTTTTGAAAGAGATGAGGAGGGAAGGGAAAAGAGAAGAGACCTGCTCACTTCTGCAGGAAGCTGCAGAGGTGAAGAGGTTTGAAGATCATTTATTATGTGCTGGATCTTCGGCTGGAGGCCTCTAGTCGTGTTAAATATCCTGAAAAGTTATCTGTTGGGTTGCTAATCCAAGGCCAGGAAAACAGCAAAGACATTATGATGAAGAAAAGGCTCTGAAATGTGAATGATGTGATGCTTGTTCTAAGCTTTAACTGTGTCAGGAACTGAAGCCTGGTATCTAGGCTTTATTGCATAGGGTGTTTTGGCTGGCTCCTCACTTACTGAGATTGATAAATGGGAGAAGCCAAATGAAGTTAATATTTCACAAAGAACGGGACAGGCATATGTAGGAGAGAAAGCACAGGCTGCTTGCCAGACCTCTGCTGTCTCTTGTGCTGCAGCTGTTGCCACTGCGGAAGAGAGAAGCTGCTTTTGAGACAGAACAGTGGCTTCCCTTTTCGGTGGCGGGAACTCGAGCAGCAGAAACCAAAGCTGGAAGCTCCAACTGCTCTCACACATTTCCTTTCACATCTGCCTGGCTCTTCTTCAGTGCTTGCTTCCTGTTGCTCCCCCTCTCTCTACATGTTGTGCTTCTTAGTGGAGAAGTGCAATTTCAACCCCAGTCCATGAGGTACAATAAATGTTATTTGGTTTCTGCATTGTATCAGTCTGACTAACTGCAGATTCAGTGCACCCAAACTAGCAAAGCAAATCTCCCATGCTTGGCTTCGATTCCTCCTGCAATTACAAGTTAAAAATTCAACAGTCAAACATCCAAACTTGATTGGTTGTTGAGAAATGCCTTTCCAAACGGGGAAGAACCATCACTCAGTAGTAGAGCACCTGCTTGGTTTTGAGAGGTCTCCCAGCTTCAATCCCTGTTGTCTTTAACTGAAAGGACCAGGGAGCAGGTGATTGGAAGGGCCCCCTCAAAAACACTGTTGGACTTGGTCAACCAGGTCTCTGGAGATACCTTCCTGTGCTTGTGAAAGGCTGTAGTTCAGTGAGGAGAGTGGATGTTTTGCATGCAACATGTCCTGGCGGCTCAGCCTCCAGCATTTTCAGGCAGGGCTGGGAAAGATTCCTAATTTAAACCCTGGAAGGCCCTTGCTGGTTGTTGAGGGCAGTATGGATGGACTTGTGATCTGCTTTCATATAAGGCACCTTCTTACTCTCTTCATAGTTCCCGATTTTTTGTATTTGTATTCATTCATTGTAGTTATACCTTGCCTTTCACTTACTTAGATAAAGGTAAAGGTTCCCCTTGACATTTAGTCCAGTCGTGTTTGACTCTAGGGAGCGGTGCTCATCACTGTTTCCAAGCCATAGAGCCAGCGTTTGTCTGAAGACAATCTTCCGTGATCACATGGCCAGTGCGACTAGACACGGAACACTGTTACCTTCCCACCGAGGTGGTACCTATTTGTCTATTTGCATTTTTACATGCATTCAAACAGCTAGGTTGGCAGGAGCTGGGACAAGCGGCAGGGTAAATTTCTAAAGTACTGCATCTGGCATAACTACTACCCATATTGAACACAATATTCAGAGAATTATATTCTCGTCTTTGGCTTTAAGAGAGATACGAGCCCTACCCAGTTTTACAAAGCATCTACTTAGCTAACTTATGTAAGATGGAGTACACAGGCAATTTACTTACCGTATTTTTCGCACCATAAGACGCACTTTTTTCCCACAAAACAGGGGGGTGGAAAGTTTGTGCGTCTTATGGAGGGAAGAAAACAGATTATATTTTCCTGTTTTCTTCTCCTAAAAATTGGTGCGTCTTATGAAAAGGTGCGTCTTATGGAGCGAAAAATACGGTACTTACCTACTTACTTACTTACCAAATGGACAGCAAGAAAGGAGTCAGCCTGGCCTTCCATTAAAGACCTGAGCATCCAGGCGCAGAGATGAATCTGAGAGCAAACTCAGGCTGCGAGTCCTAGTTTTCAGAGGGAGTGTTAACTCCATCCAGGATAAATTCGGTTTCTGTTCCCTGAACTGACTTTTGACTGATCAGAAGCAACCCTGTCATGTCTGCCTATTCTTTTCCTCCTCCAGGGGCTCAAGGCACTGTCCTTGGCTCTCTTTTGTGTTCATAAGAGTCCTATAGGGTAGATTAAGCAGTGAGGTGGTGGCTGTCCTAAAGTCATTCACATTGAAATTTATGACTGATACAGAATTTGAGCTTGGAGTCTCTGCAGTCTTAAGTCCAACAGTACTCTGCATTATACTGACTCCTCTCTTTCTGTTAGTGCTTTGTTTGGTACATAGGTAACTGTAGTTCTAAGGTGCATGTGCACCACTTGAATGCTTATGAGTTAAGTTTTGTAACCAATTTCATGTACATCATTGCAATCCAGCAATGATTTTAATATGGTTTTCGAATATACAATAGCTTTGAAGTTCAAAAAGAGCCGTAAATATTTGGGCTGCCATAATGCTGATGTTAAAACTCAAGATTTTTAGAGAAAAGCAAATGAACTGGACTGAAAAGCTAAAGTGGTTTATAGCTAAATTTGCAGTAGGAGGTGGTCATGCCATTTAGCTTTACACTGCAGCAGACCTGCAGTTTGGTTGGGAGACCATGGAAGAGACAGGGATGTGAAAAAAGCTAACTCAGCACCCGATTTCTTACATCCTGGCACCTGGAACAGCCCCCCCCCCTGCACTCCAGGCCAGGTCTCAAGACAAGTGAGTTATTGCCTCCTCTAGCTTTCCCCCTGCTTCCTTTGCCAGATTGTTTCATATCCAAGGATGTACCAAGATGTTTTGCCACCTGTGACAACGGACAAGATGTTCCCTTGCACTACACGCCAGAGGCAATCAGGCTGGCAGCCACATTTTATTTCAACTCTTGACAACACAATAGCATTCTCTTGAGAGCAGCCAGTGGGCTAGCACAGTGCAGGCTTTTTGCCTTGCCTACCTCTGTCCCCTTGATATCTCCCCACCCTTCCCATCCCTCCAGCATCTGCTGCCTCAGCTACTGAATAGGAGGCCCAGCTGGGCATCTAATATAAATTATACTCACATGATAAGAACAGAGGTGCACACTGTCTTTTTTTGGATTTTCATGGGAGAGCAACAACAACCATTTAGGCAAACTATATTATGAGTTCCTCTGTTTGAGCAATAACTGTAAAATTATGTCTACATGTGAATCCAGCTTCAGAGGCACAAACTGGTCAAGGAGAGGAACAAAGTTTCCTAGCAAGGTTTTGCTGCAAGAAACTTAGTCCATTTTTCAGAGTTCTTCAAAAGATGTTATTCTGGCACATACTAAATGTCATACAAACTGTTCTTCCTTGGGAATTGTTTTTGCTAGGCCAGCCATGGAGGATGCTGGCTCTCTGAAGTAGGGTGTTGTGTCCCATGTTGAAGCCTAGCCTTTTGTTCTTCCTAGTCTGCCATTCCCATTAAGAAGGACAATTTTTTTCTTTGTTTAGTGGAGGGAAAGAACAAGAAAAGGTGAAAAGCCGGAAAGTATTCATTTCTGAACATTTTTCCCCTTCCTCTGCAAGTCATTGGGTTGATAGAAAGTGCATGTTCAATTTTCATTCTTCCCCCAAAGTAGAGATTCAGTGAGTGGCAAGAGGTGAACAGGGTCTGGACAGAAGCTGCGATATCTAGAACACGGCGGGATGTTGGCTGCCTCTGCACACTCGCTCACAGAGTCACATCCTTGGTGGAAATGGTTGGCCATCCTTCTTCCTTTTCCTTTGCAATAATGTTCTGGTATTCTGGGAGTTTTGTTGTGGTACTGGTAGTGTTGCCACCATTCCTAAGTGTGTTACTGAGGAAGAGCTTCCACCTTTTACGCCTTAACTAATGTACTGTATGTGGATGTTTGACTCTCTGGATCTCCACATTAGCATCTTCAAAATAGCTCAGGACCTGACCAAATTATCTAGCTCATCCACATTTTTGGTTCTGCCCCTTTTCTCCAACTCTTTTTGGTGGCAGACAAAATCTCTTGATCCCTCCAATCTGTTTGTTTAGGTCTTGGTGTTGGTTCTCATGAGTCAACCTTGTCTCAGAATCTCTTTCCCTTTCTTCTCGGATGTAGGCCACCTGTTCAGACACATTTGAGATTGCAGAACATTCAGTTTGATGCCCTCCAGTTCTCTTCCCCAATAAAATCTGTGAGAAACTGCTTGTTGAAGCTAATTCTGTGAAATGTCTATAACTGATTGCCATCTGGTGTTGCATTGGTCTGTCTCTGTGAACAACTTTCCCCTCTCTCTTCTGTGTGCTTTGCAGCTTTCCTTCTTTTCTGTCCTTGTACCTGCATGTTATGTCATTAAATTGACAATGTTTTCCCTAAAGAGAGATTCCGAATTTAGAACACAGTAGTTTTAAAACCTCTACACTGTAAAACAGAGAAGTTTGGAGAATGTATTGTCTGTGTACTCCATCTTAAATAAATTAGCTAAGTGGATGCTTTGTAAAACTGGGTAGGGCTGGTATCTCTCTTAAAGCCAAAGATGAGAATATAACTCTCTGAATATTGTGTTCAATATGGGTAGTGGTTATGCCAGATGCAGCACTTTAGACGTTTAAGGTAAAGGTAAAGGTTCCCCTTGACATTTTAGTCAGTCGTGTTCGACTCTAGGGGGCGGTGCTCATCCCCGTTTCCAAGCCATAGAGCCAGCGTTTGTCCAAAGACAGTTTCTGTTGTCATGTGGCCAGCGCGGCTATACACGGAATGCTGTTTACCTTCCCACTGAGATGGTACCTGTTTATCTACTCGCATTTACATGCTTTTGAACTGCTAGGTTGGCGAAGAACTGGGACAAAGCGACGGGAGCTCACTCCATCGCATGGATTCAACCTTACGACTGCTGATCTTCTGACCCTGCAGCACAGAAAGGCTTCTGCGGTTTAGCCCGCAGTTACCCTCCCCAATTAATTTTTCCCATCTCTGCTTAAAGTCGCCAATCAGCACATGTAACTCATGTGATGTCTGAGCAGTAGCTTTGGTAACATTACTGACTCCAATTTCATTTGACACTCACACCAATGGCCGACCCCTTCCTCAAAACACCAACCGACCTGTTTATGCTGACAATCTTGCACTTGCTGTTGAGTCAGACAGTTTTCAGATGGCGGAACATCTTTTAACAGATGCATTAGAAGAACTTGGCATGTATTGTGTAGAAATGAATTTAAAGCCAACTCTACTGTGACTTCAATATGTGCCTTTTATCTAGAAATAAGCAGGCATCTTGGAAATTTCAGATTACTTGGAAGGGTGTCCAATTAAGATCATGGTTTCCCAGAGACCTAGGTGTTAGGAAACACTGTCAAAATACAAAACAAGGTCTGCATAAGGAACAATATTCCTTAAAAGCTATTGTGAACTATTAGTTGGGGTACACAAACACTGACAACTGCAGTCTTGGTTCTATACCCCCACTTAGGCAAATTTGCCAGATTTATAATTCAGCCCATGCAAAACAGGTAGATGTAGCATTCAGTGGATCCCATTACTGGATGCCTAAAGCCAGTCCTTCGTCATAAAAGCAGCTGCCTAATAGGCATTGCACCAAGTGAGATACAGAGAGAGGTAGCAGCTAACAGTAAAAAAAAAACCCTCAACACATCTACATTAAATGTGCACCTACCATTTGGCTACTGCCTTTACTGCTCCCAGATTAAAATCAAGGAGAATTTCTTTCAGAATATTTGTGAATCTGGCAGGAACAGAAAATGCCAGGACTGTAATGTTGAAAAAGCAAACTATTCACCTCTTAAAATGGACATAATCCCAGGAAAACCTATCCCCCGGTCATGCAAAGAACGGAGTTACTTGAAAGTCATTTAACAGGCTACGGACTAGAATTTACAGGAACAGAGTAAACCCATGAAACTGAGGCGTTGGTACTGATACAGATCTTTGTGAGAGTAGATAAAAACAGGTAACTTCACACTTCTGTCCATGTTCTCTATGCACCACAGGATGTAGTGTGGAAGATTTGATGCTAACTGCCCCCAAACATTCTTTATACTGTCCATTATTGGGTGAAAACTATATATTTTATTAATTGTACAATAGCACTTGTGACACAAATAATATTAATTGTACAATAGTGCTTGTGTTTTTCCACTGCGAACAGGGATTTCAAATCTTTGGAAGAACAAGCCACCATTTTATGTGTGTAGGTATGAGAGTTGTGATATCTGAGAGAGTGTGTGTTTTACTTCCTTGGGAAATGCCTTTTGGGTGTGTATGTGCCAGTTCATACTGACAGTTGCCGCTACCATTTTCTTGCACTGAGGCTTGGTGCCTGCTCCCTTACATTTCCTGCAGCAGGTGTGAGTAATCTTTGGCCACCCAGAGATTTTGGACTTCAGTTCCCAGAAGCCCCTGTCACCACGGCTAGTAGTAAGGGACTATGAAAGCTGCAGTCTGGCTGTAGTTCACATACCCCATACTATGTCCGGTTGGTAATGCCTCTTCTTCCAAATAAGTCTGTCCTGACACTCAGTTACTCTTCTTGATCAAAGATTTCTTAGAGAAGGGACATGATGGATCCTGAGGTTTGGTTGTGTCTTAAGGACCCCCCCTCACCCCCCCCCCTTTTTCCCACTGTTATTGACTGCTTTGCCACTTTCTGGCCAGGATTACTGGCATGGTTTTTTAACATGCTTGCTGTCTACTCCCAGCACTTGTAATAGTGGCATTGTTGACATGCAGACCAGATTTCAGGTAAAGCCCTTGCAGTGACAATTACGGTGATTAACTAGGTAAAAACAATACATCAGAGTTTAATTAAATCTCCTTCACTGTCAGCCAACAATCCACCCGCTCCTCTCCCTCGCTCCTCCTCCCCCCCCCTCTGCTACTGCCTTTTTCATTTAGAGCTTGGCAGCTCTACTGCTCAAGCGAGGCAAACACCCCTGATGCCCATATTGTTTATCAGTTATTACTGTGTATCTGCTGAGCTGATCACCTCTACCCAGGATCACATAAATTACTGAAACTTCAAGGGATAGCTGAAATCTGTATCTGGGTGCATGTTTTCATTTGTTTATGTGTTGAGTGTAAGCAATACTTTGTACTATAATCATTGGGAAATTGGGGTTCTTGCATTTTTCTTTCTTTTTTTCTTTTTCTTTTAAAAGCCCAGTTCTGCATCCAAGTCCTGCAGTCCGTCCTGCAAGTTAAAATAGTTTGGAATATATAAACAGAACTATAATGCTGCTTGCGAAATGTAGGATAGAATCAAACATAGTGGCGAAGAAGAGATGAACAGGGCCTTGGAAAGCCCAGAGAGTCTGCGAGGAGGAGCACTGAGGAGGCGGGACAGGGATGCATGGGGAAGCCTCCTCCTTTTGACAACTGGGAGACAACTCGGTGTTTTTTTTGTTTGTTTGTTTGTTTGTTTTGTTTTGTTTTTTTTTGGTCTCTGAATCATGGGCACAAGTAGTTCCATTTAGGGATGGTCATGAACATTCGGTTCGGCAGATCATCCTGGTTTGTTTACTGTCGCAACAGCCTGCTTGGAAGGAGTGTCCCGCCGTCTCTACCCTGCCTCCTCCAGGGACCCCCTGGAAGGGACAGGGTACCAAACTGCGGCAGTAAATGAACTAGTTTGGCAGTGTGTGCCCATTTCTAGTTCTGTTCGTTTCAAGGATCCCGTCACTTGTAGTGACCATTTGAAACATTTTGTAGTTTTTAGAGTAGGATTTTATATAAATAAGTAACATAGGGTACAGTCCTATTCCTACACATCAGAACTTTCCAGGACACCAAATGCACTCAAAAGGCATGGTGGAATCATACAGGTCCACACCCCAGTCTTTCTGTACCACCTTTGTTTGTTTTGTTGGGCAGTGAGAGCTTGAAAAAGTTACTCTTTTGGACAGTGACTTCCGAAATCCTCCTTGGGAGTTAATAGCTCCAAAAAGTAGCTTTTTCTCAGACTTGTTAGTAACACAGTACACCTCAGGCTTCCCTCTCTCCCTTGTCTCCAAATCTCAAATACGAACTTGATTCTCCACTCAGTTGTGGCAGAGGCTAGATGTAATTACAGAAGGAGACATATTGCATACAGATCCTCCTGTTGCCTAGTAGAGACTTTCTCCAGCTTGCATACATGCCTTGCTTGTACTGTGGATGAGTGAGTGCACAGATGACATACCCTAGGTTTATGGAATTGCCATGTCTGGTTAAGCGACCCAAGCAAGGAGCATCCAAGAGCCAGACTTCCATTCTGTTTTATAAGGCTAGCAAAAAGAGAGCGAGAGAGCAAGAAAGAGAGCACTAAGAAGAGGGTAGCTTAGCATCAGTTCTTATCTACAAAAGAGAAGTGTTTACATCTGATGAGGTGCCAATTAATGGGGAGATTGGGAGAAATGACTTTTTTGGACCGAGGAGGGGGAAAAAGAGGCCGAAGGAGGCTAAAAGAGGTTGAGAAGATTCCTCTCTGTGAAAGGAAGATTGGGAGTGGTTTAGAGGAATGGGAAAAAGATAAGAGGGAGAAGTAAGAGTGAAGACAGAAAACAGGGAGTGAAATAAACAGAGAGGTAGGCAGGGTTGGAAGCTGCAGGACCCAGGAAGGCCGAAGGGGATGTGTTGGTTAGGAATAAGCAGCCAAATTGTTAGTTCCAGCTCTCTGGTTTCTTTTAAATTCCCCCCCTCCCTGCTTTTCCTACTCCCCACCCGCTCCTTCTCCATTACATTTTTTGCTTTTCTTCAAACTTGGCATTAAAGGATCTGAAATTCTTTTTGCACAGCTCATATTATGGATCGGTTTGGGAGTCTTGCTCATTAGCACCTACACCACCTTATCAGCAACTCAAGATGTACCAGCAAAAATAGAAGTGCTGGAACCCGGAAAGCTGCCAGGAGAAATAGAGAAAGCGTTGGACCAGGACTCTGTCCAAATGGCAGGTATGTGCCATGTTCTTGGTATGCCATGTTCCAGAAAATACCTTGTGTGCACCATGTCTTCCAGATATTTAGGATGTGGCTGCATCCTTTACACAGCAAAAACAGGTTTTCAGACAAAGATATTGGCTGTCACCCCACATATTTGTTGGGATCATTTTTTAGAAATCCATTATTTGGGGGAGGAGGAGGGTTGCAACATAGAAAGGCAGTAGTATTCGGTGCCCCCTAAAGGTAAAGGTAAAGGTTCCCCTTGACATTTTTAGTCCAGTCGTGTCTGACTCTAGGGGGTGGTGCTCATCCCGTTTTTCAAGCCGTAGAGCCAGCGCTTGTCCGACGACAGTTTCCGTTGTCACGTGGCCAGCGTGACTGGGGAACGCCATTTTACCTTCCCATCAAGATGGTACCTATTTATCTACTCGCATTTACATGCTTTCAAACCGCTAGGTTGGCGAGGAGCTGGGACAAAGCGACGGGAGCTCACTCCATTGCGTGGATTCGATCTTACGACTGCTGGTCTTCTGACCCTGCAGCACAGGCTTCTGCGGTTTAGCCTGCAGCGCCACCACGTCGGTGCCCCTAGTGAATTTAATTGGGAACTACACAAGTGCCTTTAAAGATTCTTTTTGACAGTGGTTTCCAGCCTTGGGTGCTCAGATGTTCTTAGGGATCAACTCCCAGAAATCCTGACCAGCACCGTTAGTGGTGATGGCTTTTGGGAGTTTTAGTCCAATAAAATCTGGATACCCAAGGTTGGGAACTACTGCCCTGTGACATCTGGATAGAGAACATCCAGGCCACCTGTATGAAATGCACCGGCAGCCAAAACTCTACTGCTTCGACTCTCTGAGCTGGTAATGTATTTTCCAAGGTTTCAGTCATGCCCCATTCATCATATTCAAAAATTATGTAGATTTATATGAATCTTGCTCCTTTCCTTTCTGTCTCACCCCTCCCCCCCCTTTAAAATGTCTAGGACATCAATTCCGGCTACTTTTAGTCCTGACAGGGCCTACAATTATATCTCAGCTTTGTTTACCAGATTGTTGTTATTTATTATTTGTTTACTAAGATGGCTGATGGAATTATGGCCCAGCAGCACAGCAGCAGCCCCACCTCACAAGGCCATCTCAGGCAGGTGTCCGCTGCCCCTCTGTTGCCCCCTCCATTCAAGCTGTGTTCTTTTTCTTTCCCTCTCTGCATATTATTTGACTGGAATGTTTGTGTTGCTCTCAAGTGACTTGAAGTATCATTGCGAGGACTTGGAACAGAAGCCAGCCAAGGAAGGATTGAGTCAAGGGATGGGTCGAGACCTGTGGGCTTCCAGAAATTCTGACAGCGACAGCTCCCGCTCTGCAGAGCCCGTAGTGAAGGGCTGTGAGAGCTGAATGCATCTGAAGGGCTGAAGTTTCCCCACTCCTTCTTCTGTTCCTTGGGAGCCTTTTGCTGCATCCCTGCTGCAGTCTGCAGTACTGTACTTTTCAGATACTGGGGCAGGATAGGCAGCTCCATGCCCTCCCATCATCTCTGACATGGGTCCTGATAGCTGGGCATAGTGGGGATTGTGGGTCAAAGTTGCTTACCCCAGGCTAAAGGTTTGACAATGATATTCCTGCGTGGACTTAGTTTTCAGATGTTAGGCCTTTCTACATCTCCTGCTTAGATGTGGGGCTGGGGAACACCAAATAGAAAATCCTTTCTGATTTTCCTCACAACTTTGTTTAGTTGTTTAGTCATGTCTGACTCTTCATGACTCCATGGACCAGAGCACCCAGGCCCTCCTGTCTTCCAGTCACCTCCAAAAAAGCCTATAATCTACAGCCTTGCTCAACTCTTGGAACCTCAAGGCTGTGACTTCCTTGACTGAGCAAATACATCTTTTATTTAGCTTTCATCTTTTCTTTTCAATGTTCCACAGCTTTGTTGTGTTTTCTAATGAGTCTTCCCATCTCATGATGTGCCCAAAGTATGCTAGCCTCAATTGTGTCATTTTTTGCTTCTAGGAAGAATTTGCTGCATTGCTTTTCCTCTTGGGAGTTTATGAGAGCATCTCTACCTCCCTCTCCACTGTTATCCTCACTATAGCCCTGTTAGGTAAATCGGGCTGAAATAAAATGTGACAGGCCCAAGGTCACCCAGTGAGCTTCATGGCCAAAGGGGTGTTTGAACCCATGTCTCCTGAGTGCTAGTCCAAAGATCTGTCCACAACATCATGCTAGCTCTCCAGTTTTGAAGATGTTCTCTTTGCCCTAATAGTAGAGTTCTTAAAGTAATGACAGTCACTAGTTCCTTGTTTCAAAAGCAGAATTTCAGCCCTTTCATCAGGTAGAACAAGTGGAATGTCCCTGGCCAGAGTTGATGGAAGCCCCACTCCACCTAAGCCATAGGTGTGAAAGCTCCCTCAGCCCCACATGAGGGGAAATTTTTATGTGTGTGCGTGTGGGTCTGGTCTCTGGGTGTCTGTGTGAAATTTCGTATGTGCATACTATGTATAGACTTACAATGACAATAAATTTAGTTTATTTGAAATGGTATGGAAAATTGGCCGTTAAGAAAACTGTTAGATAGTGAACTCAGCTCTCAAGGCATGCTGGGAGTGGCATCATATCCTAGGAGGGCTTCAGCCGATTGTAGCCTGAAGTGTATATGGGCTGAAGTATTGCCTTTCTACTGCCAAGGAACCTTCCCTCAGCCACATCTGTTTCCTATTTCTTACACGAGCCTCTTGTGGAAAGAGAGGACTTTTCTTGTCAGGCAGCATGCAGTTTGTTTTTAGCATGTTCCTGATTTTGGCCCCCTCCTCTTCACCCCACCCCTTTAATTGATGGGTTTGCTTGCTCAAGCCATTTCCATAACTAGGCTGGGTCTTTCCCCCATTCAGCACTTACCATATGCTTTTTGTCTCTCCGTACAGGGTAGGAGGTGGGTTTGTATTTTAATTTATTGACTCTTTTGATGTTGCAGGGCCCAGAACTATACAGACTTTCATTAAAACCCTGCCCTGTGGGTTTGGGGATTATGAATATTAGAACACCGCCCTTTTATGTGAACACATATTGACCAGCAAACTTTGAATAGTGTTTTCACTAACGACACCCAAGTGTCCATTACGCCCCCATCTGTATTGCTGGGAGTTTACTGTCAGGAGCTCTTTGGGAAGGTATAAAATCCTCTTTCAGAGAGGTTGTGCCATTACACACAGTGTGTGCGTACATTAAAAGGTTGCTAAGCTGCCTTTGAAAGCACATGAAGGCAATTACCCTCCCCCCTTTTTCTTAAAAAAAAATTATCTAATTAGGCAATTTCTTTCTGCTTTTGAAAGATCCCTTCCCTTCCCCTAGAGGGTCTCCCTGGACAGATTAAGATTTTGTAATATTTTTTTTCCCAGCTCCTCTCTTGAACATCATTGCTTAGATTCACCCACCCCCTGCCTTCCCATCCCTCTGTGGTTTCCTATATCAAAGCCCAATCCGGTTCTTTCTGTGTTCCTTTTCCCTGCAATTCCAGACAGTCCTTCTAAGTGGTCCAAACAGGCCTTTGCATTTCCTCTCTCTCTCTCTCTCTCTCTCTCTCTCTCTCTCTCTCTCTCTCTCTCTCTCTCTGTGTGTGTGTGTGTGTGTTTTAAACCTGTCCATTCAGATTTACAGTTTTTGCATCTGATAAGACATGGCCCTAACTTGGTGTATTGTGTGCACTGCTGGTCTGTTTAATTTATGGTTGTCGTCTGTGCTTAACAGTGAGAGCCTGTGGTCCTGACGTCTATGTTGCATGCAAGCCACGGGGGGGGGGGGATGGAGAGGGGTGTGTGTGTGTGTGTGTGTGTGTGTGTGTAACATGAGCCTCTAAGGTTGTGCCTGTGACAGGCATCTGGGATACACCTGCTTTGTCCTCGCTGTTCTGTTTCCCCACCCCCATCCCCACTGCTTGTTGGTTATTCTTCAAACAAGAAGCCCAGGCACCGTGGAAACGTGGATTATGCACCAGGCCTCCCCTAGTTTCTAATAGCTGCTGGAACAGCTTGGCTTACTGGAGCACTCCCTAGTGCTTTGGGAGAGCAATCTTTTAATAGCTTCTGCGACACAGAAAAAGGAGCTATTGGCCTGCTGTCTTTTTTTTTTTTTTTTTTTTTTTTTTTTTTTTTTTTGGTTCAGTTTTACAATCTGTGTGTCAGGAGAAAATGGTGAACTAGTTTCTTTTATGCCATTGAGTAACCTTGTGAAAAGGATAATGCTTAAAGGTTTATAAATGGCTACCGAATATGGTGCAGTGGATAGAGTGGCAGATTAGGACTCAAGAAGCCTGGGTTCGAATCTCCACTTGGCAATGGATTCTCACTAGGCAAGTGGAACTGGTAAAACCACTCCTTAAATGGGAGTTTCATTCACCTTGGGTCACTGTAAGTTGGTTCCAACCTGACAGGATGTAACCAACTAACGAAAGGGTTTACAAATCTTAAGAGAAATATTTCCCATTAAGATCTATCTGCAACCCCATCCCTCTCCTTCCTATGGAATCAGGGATTCTGATTATCACATAGAATCAGGGATCTGGGCCAGATGAACACCATTGTTTAATGACTTCTGTGTGTGTGCTCGGACAAGAATTTTGGACACGCAGTCTGCTGAAGACTTTTTCCAGGTCGTTACACTGTACGTCATCATAAAGGTCTCTGATAGGCAGCATCAACTCAAAATATTCTTCTTTCTGCACTTATTCCTTCTGCACCAAAAAAGCAGTTGATGTTCTTCTTCATGGCCTCTGTGATTCAAACCCTGGGTGATCTGCGCCTGCGCAGAGCCTCATCGGAAAGTTCTAGAGCTTCTGCGATAGCAAAAAACATTAGAATAAGGCTGCTCCCCCCCCCCTCGTATAGGTATCTTGGCACCAAGGCTCCCCTTCCGTTTCTTTCAGCTGCCATGTTGAGAGTCTTATAGTTCTGCTTCTGTGAGTAAAAGAGAGAGTTTTTTCTTGATTCTTTCGTGTTATCAATTTTTTTCCTTTAAACTTTTAGATCAAATTTATTATCATCAGAGACTTTTTTCCTTTCTCCTTCACTCAGCCTCTGGCCACAGCACCTCCCCCAACCATCACTTTTTTTCCTCAAATTATTTTTTCTCCTATTCATGGCCCCTTTGGGCCCGTTTAAACACTGCGTGGTCTGTAATAACAAAATACCATTCTCTGACGGCCATGCCAAGTGTCTTTTGCTTGGGAGAGGCACACCAGATGTCCTCCTGCCACTACTGTAAGAACTTCAAGCGCGGAGTCCTTCATTCTCACTTATCAAGATTAAAACTCCATCTTTGGGAACAATCCCTTCAACCAACCAAAATGGCCCAACATCTTTGTAAGGTCACCTCACAAACCAAAGCAATGGAAAAGGCTCTTTCTGAAGCCTCAAAACAACATCCATCGACCACACCATGCCACTCCAACACTCCATCCACTTAGTCTAAAACTTCAAAAACACATAAACCGAAGCGCTCAATACCGAATCGCTCAATACCGATATCGAACCCCTGCACTAAATGTCAAATGTCCACGAAAGCCTCTTCAGTCCTGGAGCCCTCTCTGCGTAAAAGAGCTAAACAGCATAAATCTAAAGCTGCAGTCATCTCTCAGCAGCCTCAACAAATCGCTGAATCAGTCTCTATTGGTTCACCTTCTGATGATGGAATCTCCTCTCATCAACCCTGCTCCCAATCACTGGAATGGGGTGACAGAGTCGATCGATTAACATCTTCTCCTTCCAGTCCTCAACACTCTGTTCTTTCGAGCAACCCATCTGTAGTTGGTTCACCTGACAGGGTTGACTCCGAACAACAGCTAGAGACCATACCCTGTTCAGCAACATCTGATCATCCACCATGACTGCCTCAGAGACATCGGTCCCAACAGTCCCTGGAGTCATCTATTTCATCACACATGGCTCAGACCCGTGTTCAGCACTCTCATCGGGTTGCCATTTGCCCCAACCAGTGCTCGACCAGACAAACTGCAACCGCCAATCAGCCAGTTGCTCTGTCCAGCTTTGCCATACCTTCTCATGGCGGGCCTCGATCTTGACACCCAGCAGTCGAAACGGCCATATCACCATGACCCATATGGACTCCATCCTGCTCCCTACCTGGCACCTAAAAGACCCAGGACGGTCAAGCAATTTTCTTCTATATGCAAGACTTTTACAGCTCCAGCCTCCCAATATTTTCCCGCTAATCCAGACAAGAGAAGTAATTCCTCTCGCTCAGCATCTCCAGCGTCTATATACTCACCTGCTTTACCAGCTCGTCAGCAACCTCCATTTCGACATCACCAAGACACAGGCTCTGATATCAGTGATCCTTGATATCCATCCTGGTCTATCCCTCTATCATGATTTCCATTGCCTGATAGAACCAAGCCATCGAACTCTATCATTATGACCCCGAGTCCAACACCGACATGCAACCATATCAAATGACATCCATGGACACTCAGATGACATATCTCAGTATTGAAAATCCTCAACACCGACAAATGCCCATAGACATGCCACCTCCATCAACATCGAGCCACAACCATCAATACTATGACACTCAACCTATTGACACCGAAGTCGATCGACAATCTGTCGATTCCCAACGCGATCCTGATTATTCCGATCACAGATCCAGACCTCAGACACCTTCAGTATTACCATCACTGGGGAAAACTTCCAAACCTACACCCAACATATGATCCATATGGCTAAGTCTCTCAATCTCCAAATCCACCATCCTTCAACAGAACCGGCCGATCATCTATACGACCCAATCCTAAAGATACAACTATTCCAGTACACATCTCGATGCTTCCATCTCTACTCAGCACCGCTCAACGATCCTGGACAAAACCAGCCTCTTCCCATACCACGTCTAAACAAATCAATAACCTGTACAGAGTCCATGATCCTGGAGCTCTATTTCTTGAAAAAAAACCAGCTCCAAATTCTATTTTTGTCGAAGTCTCCCAATCCAGATCTCAACATTGACAAACCCTCATGCCACCAAATAAAGACAGTAGAAGGACTGACTCAGTAGGAAGATGGCTTTATTCACCATGCATGTCGCTGACTACCAGGGAACCATGGGTGCATATCAAAGTTTCCTTTGGGACAATATGTTAACCTTCGTTGAATCTTTACCAGAAGATAAAAAAGTACTCGCCCATACCTTTCAACAAGGTCTTTCCATTGCCAAACAACAGATGCTTTCTGCTAGGCACATGGTAGATGCCACAGCAAAGTCAATGGCCACTTCTGTAGCCTTACAATGTTTCTCTTGGCTAAGGACAGCTGGCCTGGCTGAAGATGCCCGCGCATGTATCGAAGATCTTCCATTCAATAGGGCAGGCATCTTTAATGCTGAAACTGATGATATTTTGGAAAATGTGTAAAAGAAAAGATTAGCAGCTAGATGTTGAGGAGTTTATCCATCTTACCAACAACGCCCCCAACAAAGTCAATGGAGACAACCGTACAACTCATATCAAAAATTCCAACGTGATTCTCCAAAACAAACATCTTATACAGCTTATTTCAGAAATCAAAGAAATAAACCCAGCCAACAAGCCATTACTAGGTGCAACAACCGCAAGCCCAAACATCACGTTTGATGCTCCCATGACCACGATCACACACCATTCCACCCATCCTTCCCTCTGGAAACACCTACCTGTCTGGGAATCCATCACTACAGATGCCTGGGTACTATCCATCATCCGTGACAGCTACCGCATTCATTTCTTCCAACTTCCTCCGAAAACACACGTCATCACTCCACCATCTCTAACCCTACAAGAGGAAATAAAAAATTTACTCCTCAAGGACACCATACAACCCGTCTCATAACACAACAAAGGGTTTTTCTCTCGCTGTTTCATCGTACCCAAAAAGGATGGAGGTCTTTGCCCTATCTTAGACCTACAAGAGTTAAACAAATACATCATTACCACAAATTTCCATATGATTACCCTCGAATCAGTTCTCCATTTACGCCGCGAAATTGATGATTGGCTCCTCATAGCTCATTTCCGTCGCAAGACCGAATGAGAGATTCACTTCACCCTTACCCTCCTTCGTGATCTCGGCCTTGCTGTCAACAAACACAAATCAAATTTGAAACCTACAAAGATTATTCATTATATAGGTTCATGCATAGACGCCACACAAGCTTGCACCTTTCTTCCTCCAGACAAGAGAGAAAATATCATTGCCTTGACTGTGCAACGTGTACTAGGCACCATGGCCTCTGTGACTTCAGTAGTGCAGCACCTACGTCTCAAGATGAGATCTCTTCAGTTGTGGTTTCTCACCCTCTTCAACCCGCTCACAGATCTTCCTAACACTCTTTTAAGGGTCACCCCAGAACTCGCCTCCCAACTTCAGTGGTGGCGTTTTCCTCCCAACCTATCTGTCCGGCGGCCGTTCCAACAAACACGACCACAAATAAAGGTCACCACCGACGCCAGCCTCACAGGCTGGGGAGCTCACTGCAAATCTCTCAAAATCCACGCCAAGTGGTCTTCCAGAGAGAAATTGCTTCACATCAACTAATTAGAGCTGTTGGTGGTTATAAAAGCTTGCAAAGCCTTCAGAAATCTCCTCACTGGCCAGAGGGTACAAATTGCCACCGAAAACACCACGGTGATGTACGACATTCTGAAACAGGGTGGCACCCACTCTCCATGTCTCCTCTATTTAGCAGTTGACCCCTGGGAGTGGTGCCTAGCACATTGTACCTGCCTCACAGCTTTACACATTGCTGGCCACAACATCGACTTGGCCGATCTACTCAACCGCACAAACTCTCAAGCTCACAAATGGGAGTTAGACCAATCAGTTTTTCTTTGCCTGTGCAAATGATGGGGCAAACCAACTCTTGAGCTCTTTGCCTCCCATGTCAGTCGGAAGTGCAAACTATACTGCCCCCAAGTTGGCATTGGCAAACACTTCCAAGGAGATGCATTTGTTGGCTGATGGCCCAAGACCCTCACTTACTTTTTTCTGCCATTCCCACTTCTCCACAAGGTCGTGGTTCGCCTACGACAAGACAAACCTGATGCCATCATTATAGTCCCTTGGCGGCTGAGACAACCCTGGTTTCCATTCCTTCACAATCTCTCATCAGACATTTACGACCTCCCTCACCTGCCTCACCTCCTCACGCAAAAAAACACCCAAGTAGTCCACCCAGACTTACCTGTTCTCCACCTGGCAGCGTGGAGGATTCCGCCTCGCTAATGAATGTCCTCCATCAGTCAAAGAAGCCCTCCACTAGAAAGGCTTACCTGTATAAATGGAACGGATTCAAATCTTTCACTGAAGTTTCTTCATTGCCTTCTATCAACCCATAACTTGCTACTGTCCTATGTTTTTTGCTTCGTCTCAAGTCTAGTGGCCTTTCCCTCTCTTCCTTGAGAGTTTATCTCTCCACCATAGTTTCTTATAAGCCCCCTAACTCTCCGGTAGCTGTGCATATTCCTGTGGAGGATACATGGATTGTGGAGAATAGAACAATGAGTGTCA